>NW_026542686.1:0-174444 GCF_028750875.1 Macrosteles quadrilineatus | reverse complement strand
AGTGTTCATCGGTCATCCCTGATAAGGGCCAAGAACGTGCCTTATCACTCTTAGATAACTTGCCAAACTTTCGCATGGACTCTCTGTAGACTAGTTTATTGGTTATTTCATGTAGGTAGATAAACCTGTTATCAAATGTCTGAATCAAGATTATGGGAAATGAATATACAACAATTCTATCAAGGTTAATACACATAATAAGGGATCCTTAAAGTATTTACATTTAGACTGCAAACCAAGTATTGTACTTAAAGATACCTCGATGGTATAGGTACTGGCAGATATATTTTGGCAGCTTGATTTAAGGGTTAATATGTGATGAAAACTACTGAATATTACATTATATAGGTAGTAAAAAGCATAAATCGTCAGCAAATGTTGAGAAATTTAGCGTATTTCAAAACCTTTAATTGTTATTGGCATTTTAAAATCTCAAACCTTTGTAGCCTATAACTTTGAAAGTATTTGAGCTAGAACAATGGTTGAAACTGTGTTTTAATCAGGGTTTAGAGTACAATAGGTTATGATAATTTATTTATGTGGATATCTATTATTTATAATTGTACATACTCCTGAGAACAAGCTTTCCCCCCCACCTATATAACGTCTGGTGTAGCAATGCTTGTATTGGCCGTAATGTAGGCATTCAAGACTTGATTGCAGGTTTTGTTTGTAAAATAATCAATTATTTTGTAAACTATAGATATTTATGGAATTCTTGGGGTTCTAAACTTTGAAGCAACAAATACTTTGTTGATATATGAGGTTTATAAAATTAAAAATTGATTAGTTTCAAAAATATAATCAAATAATGGATGATTTGCATGAGAAAACTCAATTAATTCTAGCGAATCACACTTTGTTTTTTAATTATTAAGCAAACTATTGCATTTTTATCCTTTAAATTGGTTTAATACCATTAAATACATTGTTCTTTGTTGCAATAAAGCATTTTCAAGCATTAAAATTGTTAAATTACAAAATTATAAGCTAATAAACTAAATTTGTAAGTAAGAAAATACTGCTTTCAACTTTTAAAAGTCAAAGAATGGATTAAATATGATATTTTTAAATAGCATTTGGGATTACGTATTAAGACAAAGAGTGTATAAAAGCAATTCAATTAAGATTCATACCAAAAAAATATTTATAATCGATAAAACACATTACGTAAAATAAAAATCAAAATATCTTTTGCTAAAAATTGTCTTTATTTGTGGATTTTCTTTTAAGTCTTATAGTTTGAACGCTTGAAAATGCTTTATTACAATAAAATACTATCTAGTTAATGGTATAGAACTAATTTAAACGATAAAAAGTAAATAGTTTGCTTAATAATGCAAAAACATAGTCAGATTTACATGAATTTCATGAAGTTTTTTCATGCAAACCTTGCATTATTTGTTACTATTTTTTATATTCTTCAATATTTACCGTCTAAAACCTTATATATCAACATAGTATTAGTTGCACCATGATAACAAACCAAAAAAAATCCATAAATACCAATAGTTTAGGTAAAAATTGAGAGTTTTCAAAAAAAAGAAAACCAAAAGACCACACAAAGTGACAGTAGACTATGGACATTTGTGGTCAATTTTACCAATATACAACACCAATTTGACTAGATATGAGATATTGTCATATAGCAGGTATAATAGAGTCTTAAATCGTTTACATCATAAAGTTAGTCCCATATTGATGTGATTAGGTGTTCAAAAGTTGAGGGATTTTAATATCTCAAATTTAGACAAGTTAATGATTCTAGAGTAAAAGTAGTAGTTATCTACACATTTGACCAAGGTTCCTGATAACTGATTTACCTCCGGAAGCTAATCTTTAAGACAATAAACTCTCATAACAGCTTGAACAGATTAGGCATGTCCATACAGTTGTAGACTTAACTTATAATTTTGAGAGTGTTTAACATGAGGTATAGGTTCATTTCATACTAAAGTACAAGTTTGATAACAGTCAGTTTGATTGTTGTTGGTATTCAAATGCCATATAGGCTTAATAAGGATTTCATACAAAAGTACAAATTTGATAACAGTCTAAGTCAATTGGGTTTACAGATTAATACAATTTATTGAGTTTACAGATAAGTCTGTTATCTAAATGAGATAAGACATGACCCTGCCAAAAATTGTTATCTAGAAGTGATAAGGCACGTTCTTGGCCCTTATCAGGGATGACCGATGAACACTCCTCCCTCCTGGGCTGTCTCTGTGTAAATTTTGGCAACCATTCACACCACAGAGACAGCCGGATGAGATATTAGTCCATTGGTTTCTCCCGATAAGCCTAGTATCAGATAAGGAACTTTTACCTGATATCTGCCTGTCTGCCAGGTCCTTATGCATTTTAAGGTTATTTGAGGTTTATATAGAAATTATGTAACCTAACTGGACCTAACCAAACCTAACCTAACCTAACCTAACCTAACTAAACTCAAAAAAACTGAAAATTTGGAATAAATCAGGTTAGAAGATACTGTCAATTCCATTTTTGTGATTACCATAATTAAGAGTGGTATCAAGTGATTAGAATGCTAGTCAACCGTTTGTCCCAACTGTTTAGAGGATGAAACAGTTGTATTTGTCAAGAAAAGAATATTATTTTGGGGAAAAATGCAATAAAAATATGGATACATTAAACGCCTGTAACTTTAAAACTACAATAGCTACAGCTTTGGTCAAAACTGAGTTTTAATCAGCATAAAAACTACTACAAGATGTATATGTTTAATCATTTCCAAAACTCTGATTTAAGAAAAAAACTAGTCCATAGTAGGCTATGATATGCCGACAGAGAAAGAATGCGTGTCAGCAAATTCCTGGTGGTCGGCCTTGAGTCGGATGTCAATACACATTGTACACTCTGAATCGATTTTAAACGTTTGAAAAGACTATATAGAAGAAATATAGTTAATAATTTGTAATCGTGTTGAAATTATGTTGAAGTAATGTCCAAACACCGTGTAAATCTGAATTTTCCAACGAAAAAAATCAATTTTTCCCGAAAAAAGTAAAAATATGTAGTAATTTAAGGCTAAAAATGCATTTAAACGCATTACACTATTCCAAAGGATAGAACCACTTTAAAATATATCATAAATAGTCACATTTAAGCGTAAAAACTTGTATTTTTTACGTAATTTCAATTTGAAACCAAACTGTGTACTTCATAGAAATAACAAATATTGGCTCAAGTACTATGATTTTAAATGAAAGTATTGCTTTAATAATAGCACAAAGAGGCTAAAAAACTAATACGATTATAGATTATGTCAAAAATATACATTTAATGCGTCAAAAACATTACGTACATGAATTAATTTCGGTCCTACAGATTTCCCGTCTTAAACCTTTAAATGCTTAAAATTGGCTTAAATAATATTATTTTGAATACAATTATAAGTTTTTGAATTGCACAAAGAGTATATAAAACGAATAAAAGTACAACATATACCAAAAACACTCATTTAATGGGTTAAAAACATTACGTGAAAATTAATTATGCGTAATAGAAACTCCCGATTTCAACTATAAAATGGCCAAAAAAGCTTAAATACCATAATTTTGAATAGGATTATGGCTTTCTGAATTGCACAAAGACGGTATAAATAGAATAAAACTATAATATAGACCAAAAACACTCGTTTGATGGGTTAAAAGCATTACGTTAACAAAAAAGTCAAAATCATTTTTGGTGAAATCTTACTTTATTTGTTTATTTTCTTAAAAGTTGTATATTTTGAACGCTTGAAAATGCTTTATTACACTACAGAACTATATACTCAATGGTATAGAACCGATTTAGAGGATAAAAATTCAATAGTTTGCTTAAAAATTCAAAAACATAGTAAGATTTACAAGAATTTCATTCGTCTTTCTCGTGCAAACCATACATTATTTGTTTATATTTTTCAAAGTAATCACTTTAGAATGTCTAAAACCTCATATATCAACAGGTTACTAGTTGGAGCAAGGTAATAAACCGAAAAAAATCTTAAAAGCCTTTAGTTTACTCAAAAATTGAGTCTTACTAAAGCATAGAGCTAAAGACCACACACAGTGCCGCCAGGCCTCTGACGCCAGAACTGTATACCATACATCCATTATATGGTCCAGTATGACATATTGATTTTTTGGTCAGATATTGTAGATATTTCAATTATATACACCCTGCAGTTGATCCCATACCTATGGGTTTAACCGTTCAAGAGTTATAAGAGTTTGAAAAGTCAAATTTGACAATTTTGTTTACTTCAAAAATTACATGTTTAATGGTTTTTTGTTCAAATTTCTTTCAAATTTCTCCTCTTTATTTAATCCTTAAATGTATAACATACCTACAATTGGTTTAATCTTATTACTTATCAAGTAATTGTGGAAAATCCACAACCTGGCAGACAGGCAGATATCAGGTAAAGGTTCCTTATCTGATACTAGGCTTATCGGGAGAAACCGATGGACTAATATCTCATCCGGCTGTCTCTGTGGTGTGAATGGTTGCCAAAATTTACACAGAGACAGCCCAGGAGGGAGGAGTGTTCATCGGTCATCCCTGATAAGGACCAGGACCGTGCCCTATCACTTCTAGATAACAATTTTTGGCAGGGTCATGTCTTATCTCATTTAGATAACAGACTTATCTGTAAACTCAATAAATTGTATTAATCTGTAAACCCAATTGTCTTAGACTGTTATCAAACTTGTACTTTTGTATGAAATCCTTATTAAGCCTATATGGTATTTGAATACCAACAACAATCAAACTGACTGTTATCAAACTTGTACTTTAGTATGAAATGAACCTATACCTCATGTTAAACACTCTCAAAATTATAAGTTAAGTCTACAACTGTATGGACATGCCTAATCTGTTCAAGCTGTTATGAGAGTTTATTGTCTTAAAGATTAGCTTCCGGAGGTAAATCAGTTATCAGGAACCTTGGTCAAAGGTGTAGATAACTACTACTTTTACTCTAGAATCATTAACTTGTCTAAATTTGAGATATTAAAATCCCTCAACTTTTGAACACCTAATCACATCAATATGGGACTAACTTTATGATGTAAACGATTTAAGACTCTATTATACCTGCTATATGACAATATCTCATATCTAGTCAAATTGGTGTTGTATATTGGTAAAATTGACCACAAATGTCCATAGTCTACTGTCACTTTGTGTGGTCTTTTGGTTTTCTTTGTTTTGAAAACTCTCAATTTTTACCTAAACTATTGGTATTTATGGATTTTTTTTGGTTTGTTACCATGGTGCAACTAATACTCTGTTGATATATAAGGTTTTAGACGGTAAATATTGAAGAATATAAAAAATAGTAACAAATAATGCAAGGTTTGCATGAAAAAACTTCATGAAATTCTTGTAAATCTGACTATGTTTTTGCATTATTAAGCAAACTATTTACTTTTTATCGTTTAAATTAGTTCTATACCATTAACTAGATAGTATTTTATTGTAATAAAGCATTTTCAAGCGTTCAAACTATAAGACTTAAAAGAAAATCCACAAATAAAGACAATTTTTAGCAAAAAATATTTTGATTTTTATTTTACGTAATGTGTTTTATCGATTATAAATATTTTTTTGGTATGAATCTTAATTGAATTGCTTTTATACACTCTTTGTCTTAATACGTAATCCATAATCCTATTAAAAAATGTCATATCTAAGCTATTCTTTGACTTTTAAAAGTTGAAAGCAGTATTTTCTTACATACAAATTTACTTTATTAGCTTATAATTTTGTAATTTAACAATTTTAATGCTTGAAAATGCTTTATTGCAACAAAGAACAATGTATTTAATGGTATTAAACCGATTTAAAGGATAAAAATTCAATAGTTTACTTAATAATTAAAAAACAAAGTGTGATTCGCTAAAATTAATTGAGTTTTCTCATGCAAACCATCCATTATTTGATTATATTTTTGAAACTAATCAATTTTTAATTTTATAAACCTCATATATCAACAAAGTATTTGTTGCTTCAAAGTTTAGAACCCCAAGAATTCCATAAATATCTATAGTTTACAAAATAATTGATTATTTTACAAACAAAACCTGCAATCACGTCTTGAATGCCTACAATACGGCCAATACAAGCATTGCTACACCAGACGTTATATAGGTGGGGGGGAAAGCTTGTTCTCAGGAGTATGTACAATTATAAATAATAGATATCCACATAAATAAATTGTCATAACCTATTGTACTCTAAACCCTGATTAAAACACAGTTTCAACCATTGTTCTAGCTCAAATACTTTCAAAGTTATAGGCTACAAAGGTTTGAGATTTTAAAATGCCAATAACAATTAAAGGTTTTGAAATACGCTAAATTTCTCAACATTTGCTGACGATTTATGCTTTTTACTACCTATATAATGTAATATTCAGCAGTTTTCATCACATATTAACCCTTAAATCAAGCTGCCAAAATATATCTGCCAGTACCTATACCATCGAGGTATCTTTAAGTACAATACTTGGTTTGCAGTCTAAATGTAAATACTTTAAGGATCCCTTATTATGTGTATTAACCTTGATAGAATAGTGTATCTTCATTTCCCATAATCTTGATTCAGACATTTGATAACAGGTTTATCTACATGAAATATTCAATAAACTAGTCTACAGAGAGTCCACACAAAAGTTTGGCAAGTTATCTAAGACTGATAAGGCACGTTCTTGGCCCTTATCAGGGATGACCGATGAACACTCCTCCCTCCTGGGCTGTCTCTGTGTAAATTTTGGCAACCATTCACACCACAGAGACAGCCGGATGAGATATTAGTCCATTGGTTTCTCCCGATAAGCCTAGTATCAGATAAGGAACCTTTACCTGATATCTGCCTGTCTGCCAGGTCCTTATGCATTTTAAGGTTATTTGAGGTTTATATAGAAATTATGTAACCTAACCAGACCTAACCTAACCTAACCAAACCTAACCTAACCTAACCTAACCTAACTAAACTCAAAAAAACTGAAAATTTGGAATAAATCAGGTTAGAAGATACTGTCAATTCCATTTTTGTGATTACCATAATTAAGAGTGGTATCAAGTGATTAGAATGCTAGTCAACCGTTTGTCCCAACTGTTTAGAGGATGAAACAGTTGTATTTGTCAAGAAAAGAATATTATTTTGGGGAAAAATGCAATAAAAATATGGATACATTAAACGCCTGTAACTTTAAAACTACAATAGCTACAGCTTTGGTCAAAACTGAGTTTTAATCAGCATAAAAACTACTACAAGATGTATATGTTTAATCATTTCCAAAACTCTGATTTAAGAAAAAAACTAGTCCATAGTAGGCTATGATATGCCGACAGAGAAAGAATGCGTGTCAGCAAATTCCTGGTGGTCGGCCTTGAGTCGGATGTCAATACACATTGTACACTCTGAATCGATTTTAAACGTTTGAAAAGACTATATAGAAGAAATATAGTTAATAATTTGTAATCGTGTTGAAATTATGTTGAAGTAATGTCCAAACACCGTGTAAATCTGAATTTTCCAACGAAAAAAATCAATTTTTCCCGAAAAAAAGTAAAAATATGTAGTAATTTAAGGCTAAAAATGCATTTAAACGCATTACACTATTCCAAAGGATAGAACCACTTTAAAATATATCATAAATAGTCACATTTAAGCGTAAAAACTTGTATTTTTTACGTAATTTCAATTTGAAACCAAACTGTGTACTTCATAGAAATAACAAATATTGGCTCAAGTACTATGATTTTAAATGAAAGTATTGCTTTAATAATAGCACAAAGAGGCTAAAAAACTAATACGATTATAGATTATGTCAAAAATATACATTTAATGCGTCAAAAACATTACGTACATGAATTAATTTCGGTCCTACAGATTTCCCGTCTTAAACCTTTAAATGCTTAAAATTGGCTTAAATAATATTATTTTGAATACAATTATAAGTTTTTGAATTGCACAAAGAGTATATAAAACGAATAAAAGTACAACATATACCAAAAACACTCATTTAATGGGTTAAAAACATTACGTGAAAATTAATTATGCGTAATAGAAACTCCCGATTTCAACTATAAAATGGCCAAAAAAGCTTAAATACCATAATTTTGAATAGGATTATGGCTTTCTGAATTGCACAAAGACGGTATAAATAGAATAAAACTATAATATAGACCAAAAACACTCGTTTGATGGGTTAAAAACCTTATGTTTACAAAATAGTCAAAATCATTTTTGGTCCAATCTTACTTTATTTGTTTATTTTCTTAAAAGTTGTGTATTTTGAACGCTTGAAAATGCTTTATTACACTACAGAACTATATACTCAATGGTATAGAACCGATTTAGAGGATAAAAATTCAATAGTTTGCTTAAAAATTGAAAAACATAGTCAGATTTACAAGAATTCCATTCGTCTTTCTCGTGCAAACCATACAATATTTGTTTATATTTTTCAAAGTAATCACTTTAGAATGTCTAAAACCTCATATATCAACAGGTTACTAGTTGGAGCAAGGTAATAAACCGTAAAAAATCTTAAAACACTACAGTTTACTCAAAAATTGAGTTTTTTAAAGCGTAAACCTAAAGACCACCCACAGTGCCGCCAGGCCTCTGACGCCAGAACTGTATACCATACATCCATTATATGGTCCAGTATGACATATTGATTTTTTGGTCAGATATTGTAGATATTTCAATTATATACACCCTGCAGTTGATCCCATACCTATGGGTTTAACCGTTCAAGAGTTATAAGAGTTTGAAAAGTCAAATTTGACAATTTTGTTTACTCCCAAAATACAACTGTTAAAGGTTTTTTTTGCAAATTTCTTTCAAATTTCTCCTCTTTATTTAATCCTTAGAGGTATAACATACCTACAATTGGTTTAATCTTATTACTTATCAAGTATTTGTGGAAAACCTGGCAGACAGACAGATATCAGGTAAAGGTTCCTTATCTGATACCAGGCTTATCGGGAGAAACCGATGGACTAATATCTCATCCGGCTGTCTCTGTGGTGTGAATGGTTGCCAAAATTTACACAGAGACAGCCCAGGAGGGAGGAGTGTTCATCGGTCATCCCTGATAAGGACCAACACGTGCCTTATCTCTTCTAGATTTTTAATTATAATGTATAGGTGATAATGACCAGCACGTGCCCTATCTCAATTTTTGGCAAGGCCATGTCTTATCTCATTTAGATAATATTTTAGGTAAGTATATTTACAATCTGTAGACTGTTATCAAAGTAGTACTTTTGTATGTAATCATTATTATATTTCATGTTAAAATGAACAACAATCAAACTGACTGTTATCAAACTTGTACTTTAGTATGAAATGAACCTATACCTCATGTTAAACACTCTCAAAATTATAAGTTAAGTCTACAACTGTATGGACATGCCTAATCTGTTCAAGCTGTTATGAGAGTTTATTGTCTTAAAGATTAGCTTCCGGAGGTAAATCAGTTATCAGGAACCTTGGTCAAAGGTGTAGATAACTACTACTTTTACTCTAGAATCATTAACTTGTCTAAATTTGAGATATTAAAATCCCTCAACTTTTGAACACCTAATCACATCAATATGGGACTAACTTTATGATGTAAACGATTTAAGACTCTATTATACCTGCTATATGACAATATCTCATATCTAGTCAAATTGGTGTTGTATATTGGTAAAATTGACCACAAATGTCCATAGTCTACTGTCACTTTGTGTGGTCTTTTGGTTTTCTTTGTTTTGAAAACTCTCAATTTTTACCTAAACTATTGGTATTTATGGATTTTTTTTGGTTTGTTACCATGGTGCAACTAATACTCTGTTGATATATAAGGTTTTAGACGGTAAATATTGAAGAATATAAAAAATAGTAACAAATAATGCAAGGTTTGCATGAAAAAACTTCATGAATTTCTTGTAAATCTGACTATGTTTTTGCATTATTAAGCAAACTATTTACTTTTTATCGTTTAAATTAGTTCTATACCATTAACTAGATAGTATTTTATTGTAATAAAGCATTTTCAAGCGTTCAAACTATAAGACTTAAAAGAAAATCCACAAATAAAGACAATTTTTAGCAAAAAATATTTTGATTTTTATTTTACGTAATGTGTTTTATCGATTATAAATATTTTTTTGGTATGAATCTTAATTGAATTGCTTTTATACACTCTTTGTCTTAATACGTAATCCATAATCCTATTAAAAAATGTCATATCTAAGCTATTCTTTGACTTTTAAAAGTTGAAAGCAGTATTTTCTTACATACAAATTTACTTTATTAGCTTATAATTTTGTAATTTAACAATTTTAATGCTTGAAAATGCTTTATTGCAACAAAGAACAATGTATTTAATGGTATTAAACCGATTTAAAGGATAAAAATTCAATAGTTTACTTAATAATTAAAAAACAAAGTGTGATTCGCTAAAATTAATTGAGTTTTCTCATGCAAACCATCCATTATTTGATTATATTTTTGAAACTAATCAATTTTTAATTTTATAAACCTCATATATCAACAAAGTATTTGTTGCTTCAAAGTTTAGAACCCCAAGAATTCCATAAATATCTATAGTTTACAAAATAATTGATTATTTTACAAACAAAACCTGCAATCACGTCTTGAATGCCTACAATACGGCCAATACAAGCATTGCTACACCAGACGTTATATAGGTGGGGGGGAAAGCTTGTTCTCAGGAGTATGTACAATTATAAATAATAGATATCCACATAAATAAATTGTCATAACCTATTGTACTCTAAACCCTGATTAAAACACAGTTTCAACCATTGTTCTAGCTCAAATACTTTCAAAGTTATAGGCTACAAAGGTTTGAGATTTTAAAATGCCAATAACAATTAAAGGTTTTGAAATACGCTAAATTTCTCAACATTTGCTGACGATTTATGCTTTTTACTACCTATATAATGTAATATTCAGCAGTTTTCATCACATATTAACCCTTAAATCAAGCTGCCAAAATATATCTGCCAGTACCTATACCATCGAGGTATCTTTAAGTACAATACTTGGTTTGCAGTCTAAATGTAAATACTTTAAGGATCCCTTATTATGTGTATTAACCTTGATAGAATAGTGTATCTTCATTTCCCATAATCTTGATTCAGACATTTGATAACAGGTTTATCTACCTACATGAAATATTCAATAAACTAGTCTACAGAGAGTCCACACAAAAGTTTGGCAAGTTATCTAAGACTGATAAGGCACGTTCTTGGCCCTTATCAGGGATGACCGATGAACACTCCTCCCTCCTGGGCTGTCTCTGTGTAAATTTTGGCAACCATTCACACCACAGAGACAGCCGGATGAGATATTAGTCCATTGGTTTCTCCCGATAAGCCTGGTATCAGATAAGGAACTTTTACCTGATCTGTCTGTCTGCCAGGTTTTCCACAAATACTTGATAAGTAATAAGATTAAATCAATTGTAGGTATGTTATACCTCTAAGGATTAAATAAAGAGGAGAAATTTGAAAGAAATTTGCAAAAAAAACCTTTAACAGTTGTATTTTGGGAGTAAACAAAATTGTCAAATTTGACTTTTCAAACTCTTATAACTCTTGAACGGTTAAACCCATAGGTATGGGATCAACTGCAGGGTGTATATAATTGAAATATCTACAATATCTGACCAAAAAATCAATATGTCATACTGGACCATATAATGGATGTATGGTATACAGTTCTGGCGTCAGAGGCCTGGCGGCACTGTGGGTGGTCTTTAGGTTTACGCTTTAAAAAACTCAATTTTTGAGTAAACTGTAGTGTTTTAAGATTTTTTACGGTTTATTACCTTGCTCCAACTAGTAACCTGTTGATATATGAGGTTTTAGACATTCTAAAGTGATTACTTTGAAAAATATAAACAAATATTGTATGGTTTGCACGAGAAAGACGAATGGAATTCTTGTAAATCTGACTATGTTTTTCAATTTTTAAGCAAACTATTGAATTTTTATCCTCTAAATCGGTTCTATACCATTGAGTATATAGTTCTGTAGTGTAATAAAGCATTTTCAAGCGTTCAAAATACACAACTTTTAAGAAAATAAACAAATAAAGTAAGATTGGACCAAAAATGATTTTGACTATTTTGTAAACATAAGGTTTTTAACCCATCAAACGAGTGTTTTTGGTCTATATTATAGTTTTATTCTATTTATACCGTCTTTGTGCAATTCAGAAAGCCATAATCCTATTCAAAATTATGGTATTTAAGCTTTTTTGGCCATTTTATAGTTGAAATCGGGAGTTTCTATTACGCATAATTAATTTTCACGTAATGTTTTTAACCCATTAAATGAGTGTTTTTGGTATATGTTGTACTTTTATTCGTTTTATATACTCTTTGTGCAATTCAAAAACTTATAATTGTATTCAAAATAATATTATTTAAGCCAATTTTAAGCATTTAAAGGTTTAAGACGGGAAATCTGTAGGACCGAAATTAATTCATGTACGTAATGTTTTTGACGCATTAAATGTATATTTTTGACATAATCTATAATCGTATTAGTTTTTTAGCCTCTTTGTGCTATTATTAAAGCAATACTTTCATTTAAAATCATAGTACTTGAGCCAATATTTGTTATTTCTATGAAGTACACAGTTTGGTTTCAAATTGAAATTACGTAAAAAATACAAGTTTTTACGCTTAAATGTGACTATTTATGATATATTTTAAAGTGGTTCTATCCTTTGGAATAGTGTAATGCGTTTAAATGCATTTTTAGCCTTAAATTACTACATATTTTTACTTTTTTCGGGAAAAATTGATTTTTTTCGTTGGAAAATTCAGATTTACACGGTGTTTGGACATTACTTCAACATAATTTCAACACGATTACAAATTATTAACTATATTTCTTCTATATAGTCTTTTCAAACGTTTAAAATCGATTCAGAGTGTACAATGTGTATTGACATCCGACTCAAGGCCGACCACCAGGAATTTGCTGACACGCATTCTTTCTCTGTCGGCATATCATAGCCTACTATGGACTAGTTTTTTTCTTAAATCAGAGTTTTGGAAATGATTAAACATATACATCTTGTAGTAGTTTTTATGCTGATTAAAACTCAGTTTTGACCAAAGCTGTAGCTATTGTAGTTTTAAAGTTACAGGCGTTTAATGTATCCATATTTTTATTGCATTTTTCCCCAAAATAATATTCTTTTCTTGACAAATACAACTGTTTCATCCTCTAAACAGTTGGGACAAATTGTTGACTAGCATTCTAATATCTTATAATATCTCTTAATTAGGCTAATCATCAAAAATGGAATTGACAGTATCTTATTACTTGATGTATTGATTATTGCTAAATTATCAGTTTTTCTGAGTTTAGTTAGGTTAGGTTAGGTTTGGTTAGGTTAGGTTAGGTCCGGTTAGGTTACATAATTTCTATATAAACCTCAAATAACCTTAAAATGCATAAGGACCTGGCAGACAGGCAGATATCATGTAAAAGTTCCTTATCTGATACCAGGCTTATCGGGAGAAACCAATGGACAAATACTAATATCTCATCCGGCTGTCTCTGTGGTGTGAATGGTTGCCAAAATTTACACAGAGACAGCCCAGGAGGGAGGAGTGTTCATCGGTCATCCCTGATAAGGACCAGGACCGTGCCTTATCTCAATTTTTGGCAGGGTCATGTCTTATCTCATTTAGATAACAGGCTTGTTAGATAAGTTAAAGGATATCCACCTATCAGGGTATACAATTTCCAACTTATCCTTTTTTAAATCAAAAACATTAAATACCATTCAAGGTTCAGTTTATCCTATAAAAGAATCAGAGTTACAAGTTTGAACAGTTGTTTGTTACTGGGTGAGTTAACTTAACACTTACAAATGTCTGTCATTAGATATAAATCTGTTTTTGAATCCTTAATAAAACAATTGGAAGGAAAGTTATTTAATACATATAATAAAATAAATAATATAAACAAATTGAAATATGAAGAATATAAACATTCTTTAAGGTCTTTTATAGGAAATGCAACTCTTGGATTGGAAAATTGTAAATCAAAATCTGGATCAACATTTTATTATTTACATTTGAGAACTATTGATAACGAGACAATTAATTTTTGTCATGAATTGTTTAAAACACAAAAGAATATGGAAACTTTAAGTAAGCAATTGAGTTATAGCAGTATGTTTGTATCGAACATGTTGTATGCTAATATAACTAAAATTTTGCAAACCCTTTCACATGAAATGTATCAATATAAACTATTGCCAGTGAGATGGACACATACAATTGGAAACCAATCCAAAGTGGTTTGTATGAATATACCTAAAGGAGAATTTATTTACTTTAGTAGAAAAGCTCAACACCTGAAAAGGTTTGATAAACATTGGTTCAAGTATATTCTTAAAAGACCAAAAATATATTTCAAATTAGGTTATAAAACTTTTCACCTGTCAAGAGATGGAAAAACAATGTATGATAACAAAACAAGTTTACCAGTAATTATAAAAAATAAAAGATTATTTGAGTGTTTTAAACTATACCTAACTAAGTCATTTATTGGAGATTTCACAAGAAATATTGAAAAAATGACTACAAATGAAGAAGAATTTTGGATTAATGTAGGACATGGAGAGGATGATGAGTTTTGGTATTTCAGAGATAAATCATCTTCAAAATGGGCAAATAAATGAACTTTAACGCTGTATATATTGAATAAACCTATAAATTGTATAATAATCACAAGTATTGTTTTAAGTAATAAATGTAAACTAACTATATTTGTTGTTTTAATTCAACTTTCCTTTTATGTGATAGTTAATGATTATTTTTTAAGCGTTTGACTGTTTGCTGATTGATGACAAAATCAAGTTTTGTGACTTTCAGTAACCACAATAGTGACATTAAAAGGCATTTTATTTTGACAATACCTACTCAATCTTTGCTGTCAACAAAGAAGTGTCAGTACACTAGGTCAGTCTAGTTTTCACAACAATGAGTGCTTGGTCAGCAAATAGTTGAAGTGAATCGTATCAACCTACATTTGGAGTCTAAACTACAATACATGTCTAGTACAAGTTTATTGTTAGGATAAATCTATGTTTTGGAAGAGAAAAAAGTAACACATTTTGTTGTATTGCACATTTTGTACCCAATACGATTTCAGCCATTGTTCTAGCTCAAATACTTTCAAAGTTATGGGCTACAAAGGTTTAAAATTTTAAAATGCCAATAACAATTAAAGGTTTTAAAATTTACTAAATTTCTCAACATTTGCTGACGATTTATAGTTTTTACTACCTTTATAATGTAATATTCAGCAGTTTTCATCACATACTAACCCTCAAATCAAGTTGCCAAAATATATCTGCATTGAGGTAACTTGAGATACTTGGTTTGTATTATCTCTATGTCTACAGCTTAGCAAAAAATGTATCCAAAACCATAACTATAATCATTAAAGCTACTTATATATCAATCTGAGTTATCTGCAAATCATCTATTACGTATAATATTTCCAAATCTTGCACTATATAACTTGGTAGTAGACTTGGCTTGTGCAGTCAAAAATTCAATACTTTTAACAATCTACATTTCCAATAATCTTGATTCAAACATATGATAACAGGTTTATCTACCTAGATGAAATAGTAAATAAACTAGTCTACAGGCAGAGATTCCACACAAAAGTTTGGCAAGTTATCTAAGAGTGATAAGGCACGTTCTTGGCCCTTATCAGGGATGACCGATGAACACTCCTCCCTCCTGGGCTGTCTCTGTGTAAATTTTGGCAACCATTCACACCACAGAGACAGCCGGATGAGATATTAGTCCATCGGTTTCTCCCGATAAGCCTGGTATCAGATAAGGAACTTTTACCTGATCTGTCTGTCTGCCAGGTTTTCCACAATTACTTGATAAGTAATAAGATTAAACCAACTGTAGGTATTATATACCTTGGATCACTTGATAAAGCATACAAATTGTCAAAAATTTTGAAAAAAAATCAATTCAAAACATCATTTTTGGACTGAACAAAAATGTCAAATTTTGACATTTCAAACTCTTATAACTCTTGAACGGTTAAACGCATAGGTATGGGATCAACTGCAGGGTGTATATAATTGAAATATCTACAATATCTGACCAAAAAATCAATATGTCATACTGGACCATGTTATTGTTGTATGATAGACACTAGCGACTACACGTGTCCATAGTCCCATTGGCACAGTGGGTGGTCTTTAACTCTACTCTTTATAAAACTCATTTTTTGAGTAAACTATAGTTTTTTAAGATTTCTTTTTGGTTTATTACCTTGCTCCAACTAGTAACCTGTTGATATATGAGGTTTTAGACATTCTAAAGTGATTACTTTGAAAAATATAAACAAATATTGTATGGTTTGCACGAGAAAGACGAATGAAATTCTTGTAAATCTGACTATGTTTTTGAATTTTTAAGCAAACTATTGAATTTTTATCCTCTAAATCGGTTCTATACCATTGAGTATATAGTTCTGTAGTGTAATAAAGCATTTTCAAGCGTTCAAAATATACAAATTTTAAGAAAATAAACAAATAAAGTAAGATTGCACCAAAAATGATTTTCACTTTTTTGTTAACATAATGCTTTTAACCCATCAAACGAGTGTTTTTGGTCTATATTATAGTTTTATTCTATTTATACACGCTTTGTGCAATTCACAAAGCCATAACCCTATTCAAAATTATCATATTTAAGCTTTTTTGGCCATTTTATAGTTGAAATCGGAAATTGCTTTTACGCGAAATCAATCTTTACGTAATGTTTTTAACCCATTAAATGAGTGTTTTTGGTATATGTTGTACTTGTATTCGTTTTATATACTCTTTTTGCAATTCAAAAACCTATAATTGTATTCAGAATCATATTATTTAAGCCAATTTTAAGCATTTAAAGGTTTAAGACGGGAAATCTGTTGGACCGAATTAATTATTTTACGTAATGTTTTTGACGCATTAAATGTATGTTTTTGACATAATCTATAACCATAATAGTTTTTAATCCTCTCTGTGCTATTATTAAAGCCATACTTTCATTTAAAATCATAGTAATTGAGCCAATATTTGTTATTTCTATGAAGTACACAGTTTGGTTTCAAATTGAAATTACGTAAAAAATACAAGTTTTTACGCTTAAATGTGACTATTTATGATATATTTTAAAGTGGTTCTATCCTTTGGAATAGTGTAATGCGTTTAAACGCATTTTTAGCCTTAAATTACTACATATTTTTACTTTTTTTCGGGAAAAATTGATTTTGCTCGTAGGAATAGTCATATTTACACGCTGTTTGGACATTTCTTAAACATAATTTCATGACTATTACAAATCAATAACTACATTTTATCTATATAGTCTTTTCCAACGTTTAAAATCGATTCAGAGTGTACAATGTGTATTGACATCTGAGTCAAGGCCGGAGCTCCCAGGAATGTGCTGACCCCACATTCTTTCTCTGTCGGCATAAAATAGCCTACTATGGACTAGTTTTTTTCTTAAATCAGAGTTTTGGAAATGATTAAACATATACATCTTGTAGTACTCTTTTTGCTGATTAAAACTCAGTTTTTACCTAAACTGTAGCTATTGTAGTTTTAAAGTTACAGACGTTTAATGTATCCATATTTTTAATGCATTTTTCCCCAAAATTATATGCTTTTATTGACAAATACAACTGTTTCATGCTCTAAACAGTTGGGACAAATTGTTGACTAGCATTCTAATATCTTATAATATCTCTTAATTAGGCTAATCATCAAAAATGGAATTGACAGTATCTTATTACTTGATGTATTGATTATTGCTAAATTTTAAGTTTTTTTGAGCTTAGTTAGGTTAGGTTAGGTTTGGTTAGGTTAGGTTAGGTCCAGTTAGGTTACATAATTTCTATATAAACCTCAAATAACCTTAAAATGCATAAGGACCTGGCAGACAGGCAGATATCAGGTAAAAGTTCCTTATCTGATACTAGGCTTATCGGGAGAAACCAATGGACTAATATCTCATCCGGCTGTCTCTGTGGTGTGAATGGTTGCCAAAATTTACACAGAGACAGCCCAGGAGGGAGGAGTGTTCATCGGTCATCCCTGATAAGGACCAGGACCGTGCCCTATCACTTCTAGATAACAATTTTTGGCAAGGCCATGTCTTATCTCATTTAGATAATATTTTAGGTAAGTATATTTACAATCTGTAGACTGTTATCAAAGTAGTACTTTTGTATGTAATCATTATTATATCTCATGTTAAAATGAACAACAATCAAACTGACTGTTATCAAACTTGTACTTTAGTATGAAATGAACCTATACCTCATGTTAAACACTCTCAAAATTATAAGTTAAGTCTACAACTGTATGGACATGCCTAATCTGTTCAAGCTGTTATGAGAGTTTATTGTCTTAAAGATTAGCTTCCGGAGGTAAATCGGTTATCAGGAACCTTGGTCAAAGGTGTAGATAACTACTACTTTTACTCTAGAATCATTAACTTGTCTAAATTTGAGATATTAAAATCCCTCAACTTTTGAACACCTAATCACATCAATATGGGACTAACTTTATGATGTAAACGATTTAAGACTCTATTATACCTGCTATATGACAATATCTCATATCTAGTCAAATTGGTGTTGTATATTGGTAAAATTGACCACAAATGTCCATAGTCTACTGTCACTTTGTGTGGTCTTTTGGTTTTCTTTGTTTTGAAAACTCTCAATTTTTACCTAAACTATTGGTATTTATGGATTTTTTTTGGTTTGTTACCATGGTGCAACTAATACTCTGTTGATATATAAGGTTTTAGACGGTAAATATTGAAGAATATAAAAAATAGTAACAAATAATGCAAGGTTTGCATGAAAAAACTTCATGAAATTCTTGTAAATCTGACTATGTTTTTGCATTATTAAGCAAACTATTTACTTTTTATCGTTTAAATTAGTTCTATACCATTAACTAGATAGTATTTTATTGTAATAAAGCATTTTCAAGCGTTCAAACTATAAGACTTAAAAGAAAATCCACAAATAAAGACAATTTTTAGCAAAAAATATTTTGATTTTTATTTTACGTAATGTGTTTTATCGATTATAAATATTTTTTTGGTATGAATCTTAATTGAATTGCTTTTATACACTCTTTTTCTTAATACGTAATCCCAAATGCTATTTAAAAATGTCATATCTAAGCTATTCTTTGACTTTTAAAAGTTGAAAGCAGTATTTTCTTACATACAAATTTACTTTATTAGCTTATAATTTTGTAATTTAACAATTTTAATGCTTGAAAATGCTTTATTGCAACAAAGAACAATGTATTTAATGGTATTAAACCGATTTAAAGGATAAAAATGCAATAGTTTGCTTAATAATTAAAAAACAAAGTGTGATTCGCTAGAATTAATTGAATTTTCTCATGCAAACCATCCATTATCGGATTATATTTTTGAAACTAATCAATTTTTAATTTTATAAACCTCATATATCAACAATGTATTTGTTGCTTCAAAGTTTAGAACCCCAAGAATTCCATAAATATCTATAGTTTACAAAATAATTGATTATTTTACAAACAAAACCTGCAATCACGTCTTGAATGCCTACAATACGGCCAATACAAGCATTGCTACGCGAGACATTATATGGGGGGGGGAAAGCTTGCTCTCTGGGATATATACATTTGGAAATGATGAATTTGCACATAAATAAATTGTCATAACCTATTGTACTCTAAACCCTGATTAAAACACAGTTTCAACCATTGTTCTAGCTCAAATACTTTCAAAGTTATAGGCTACAAAGGTTTGAGATTTTAAAATGCCAATAACAATTAAAGGTTTTGAAATATGCTAAATTTCTCAACATTTGCTGACGATTTATGCTTTTTACTACCTATATAATGTAATATTCAGCAGTTTTCATCACATATTAACCCTTAAATCAAGCTGCCAAAATATATCTGCCAGTACCTATACCATCGAGGTATCTTTAAGTACAATACTTGGTTTGCAGTCAAAAATGTAAATACTTTAAGGATCCCTTATTATGTGTATTAACCTTGATAGAATAGTGTATCTTCATTTCCCATAATCTTGATTCAGACATTTGATAACAGGTTTATCTACCTACATGAAATAACCAATAAACTAGTCTACAGAGAGTCCATGCGAAAGTTTGGCAAGTTATCTAAGAGTGATAAGGCACGGTCCTGGTCCTTATCAGGGATGACCGATGAACACTCCTCCCTCCTGGGCTGTCTCTGTGTAAATTTTGGCAACCATTCACACCACAGAGACAGCCGGATGAGATATTAGTCCATTGGTTTCTCCCGATAAGCCTGGTCTCAGATAAGGAACTTTTACCTGATCTGTCTGTCTGCCAGGTTTTCCACAATTACTTGATAAGTAATAAGATTAAACCAATTGTAGGTATGTTATACATTTAAGGATTAAATAAAGAGGAGAAATTTGAAAGAAATTTGCAAAAAAAACCTTTAACAGTTGTATTTTGGGAGTAAACAAAATTGTCAAATTTGACTTTTCAAACTCTTATAACTCTTGAACGGTTAAACCCATAGGTATGGGATCAACTGCAGGGTGTATATAATTGAAATATCTACAATATCTGACCAAAAAATCAATATGTCATACTGGACCATATAATGGATGTATGGTATACAGTTCTGGCGTCAGAGGCCTGGCGGCACTGTGTGTGGTCTTTAGCTCTATGCTTTAGTAAGACTCAATTTTTGAGTAAACTGTAGTGTTTTAAGATTTTTTACGGTTTATTACCTTGCTCCAACTAGTAACCTGTTGATATATGAGGTTTTAGACATTCTAAAGTGATTACTTTGAAAAATATAAACAAATAATGTATGGTTTGCACGAGAAAGACGAATGAAATTCTTGTAAATCTGACTATGTTTTTGAATTTTTAAGCAAACTATTGAATTTTTATCCTCTAAATCGGTTCTATACCATTGAGTATATAGTTCTGTAGTGTAATAAAGCATTTTCAAGCGTTCAAAATATACAACTTTTAAGAAAATAAACAAATAAAGTAAGATTGGACCAAAAATAATTTTGACTATTTTGTAAACATAAGGTTTTTAACCCATCAAACGAGTGTTTTTGGTCTATATTACAGTTTTATTCTATTTATACACGCTTTGTGCAATTCACAAAGCGATAAACCTATTCACCACTATGGTATTTAAGCTTTTTGTGGCCATTTTATAGTTGAAATCGGAAATTGCTTTTACGCGAAATCAATCTTTACGTAATGTTTTTAACCCATTAAATGAGTGTTTTTGGTATATGTTGTACTTGTATTCGTTTTATATACTCTTTGTGCAATTCAAAAACTTATAATTGTATTAAAAATCACATTATTTAAGCCAATTTTAAGCATTTAAAGGTTTAAGACGGGAAATCTGTTGGACGAAATTAATTCATGTACGTAATGTTTTTGACGCATTAAATGTATATTTTTGACATAATCTATAATCGTATTAGTTTTTTAGCCTCTTTGTGCTATTATTAAAGCAATACTTTAATTTAAAATCATAGTATTTAAGCCAATATTTGGTATTTCTATGCTATACACATTTTAGCTTAAAATCAAAATTACGTAAAATTTGCTTGTTTTTAGGCTGAAAGGTGACTATTTATGATATATTTTAAAGTGGTTCTATCCTTTGGAATAGTGTAATGCGTTTAAACGCATTTTTAGCCTTAGATTAATACATATTTTTACTTTTTTCGGGAAAAACTGATTTTTCTCGTTGGAAAAGTCAGATTTAGATGGTGTTTGGACATTTCTTAAACATACTTTCATGACGATTACAAATCAATAACTATATTTCTTCTATATAGTCTTTTCCAACGTTTAAATACAAATAAAAGTTTACAGTAATACCATTCGCAAGGTACACTCTTCATTGATACGTGAGTCAAGGCCGACCACCAGGAATTTGCTGACACGCATTCTTTCTCTGTCGGCATATTATAGCCTAATACATTCGTAGTGTTTTCTTAAATCGGAGTTTTGGAAATGATTAAACATATGCATCTTGTAGTACTATTTACGCTGATTAAAACTCAGTTTTGACCAAAGCTGTAGCTATTGTAGTTTTAAAGTTACAGGCGTTTATTGTATCGATATTTTTATTGCATTTTTCCCCAAAATAATATGCTTTTATTGACAAATACAACTGTTTCATGCTCTAAACAGTTGTGACAAATTGTTGACTAGCATTCTAATATCTTATAATATCTCTTAATTAGGCTAATCATCAAAAATGGAATTGACAGTATCTTATTACTTGATGTATTGATTATTGCTAAATTTTAAGTTTTTTTGAGCTTAGTTAGGTTAGGTTAGGTTTGGTTAGGTTAGGTTAGGTCCTGTTAGGTTACATAATTTCTATATAAACCTCAAATAACCTTAAAATGCATAAGGACCTGGCAGACAGGCAGATATCAGGTAAAGGTTCCTTATCTGATACTAGGCTTATCGGGAGAAACCGATGGACTAATATCTCATCCGGCTGTCTCTGTGGTGTGAATGGTTGCCAAAATTTACACAGAGACAGCCCAGCAGGGAGGAGTGTTCATCGGTCATCCCTGATAAGGGCCAAGAACGTGCCTTATCACTCTTAGATAACTTGCCAAACTTTCGCATGGACTCTCTGTAGACTAGTTTATATAGTTATTTCATGTAGGTAGATAAACCTGTTATCAAATGTCTGAATCAAGATTATGGGAAATGAAGATACACTATTCTATCAAGGTTAATACACATAATAAGGGATCCTTAAAGTATTTACATTTTTGACTGCAAACCAAGTATTGTACTTAAAGATACCTCGATGGTATAGGTACTGGCAGATATATTTTGGCAGCTTGATTTAAGGGTTAATATGTGATGAAAACTACTGAATATTACATTATATAGGTAGTAAAAAGCATAAATCGTCAGCAAATGTTGAGAAATTTAGCGTATTTCAAAACCTTTAATTGTTATTGGCATTTTAAAATCTCAAACCTTTGTAGCCTATAACTTTGAAAGTATTTGAGCTAGAACAATGGTTGAAACTGTGTTTTAATCAGGGTTTAGAGTACAATAGGTTATGATAATTTATTTATGTGGATATCTATTATTTATAATTGTACATACTCCTGAGAACAAGCTTTCCCCCCCACCTATATAACGTCTGGTGTAGCAATGCTTGTATTGGCCGTAATGTAGGCATTCAAGACTTGATTGCAGGTTTTGTTTGTAAAATAATCAATTATTTTGTAAACTATAGATATTTATGGAATTCTTGGGGTTCTAAACTTTGAAGCAACAAATACTTTGTTGATATATGAGGTTTATAAAATTAAAAATTGATTAGTTTCAAAAATATAATCAAATAATGGATGATTTGCATGAGAAAACTCAATTAATTCTAGCGAATCACACTTTGTTTTTTAATTATTAAGCAAACTATTGCATTTTTATCCTTTAAATTGGTTTAATACCATTAAATACATTGTTCTTTGTTGCAATAAAGCATTTTCAAGCATTAAAATTGTTAAATTACAAAATTATAAGCTAATAAAGTAAATTTGTATGTAAGAAAATACTGCTTTCAACTTTTAAAAGTCAAAGAATAGCTTAGATATGACATTTTTTAATAGGATTATGGATTACGTATTAAGACAAAGAGTGTATAAAAGCAATTCAATTAAGATTCATACCAAAAAAATATTTATAATCGATAAAACACATTACGTAAAATAAAAATCAAAATATTTTTTGCTAAAAATTGTCTTTATTTGTGGATTTTCTTTTAAGTCTTATAGTTTGAACGCTTGAAAATGCTTTATTACAATAAAATACTATCTAGTTAATGGTATAGAACTAATTTAAACGATAAAAAGTAAATAGTTTGCTTAATAATGCAAAAACATAGTCAGATTTACAAGAATTTCATGAAGTTTTTTCATGCAAACCTTGCATTATTTGTTACTATTTTTTATATTCTTCAATATTTACCGTCTAAAACCTTATATATCAACAGAGTATTAGTTGCACCATGGTAACAAACCAAAAAAAATCCATAAATACCAATAGTTTAGGTAAAAATTGAGAGTTTTCAAAATAAAGAAAACCAAAAGACCACACAAAGTGACAGTAGACTATGGACATTTGTGGTCAATTTTACCAATATACAACACCAATTTGACTAGATATGAGATATTGTCATATAGCAGGTATAATAGAGTCTTAAATCGTTTACATCATAAAGTTAGTCCCATATTGATGTGATTAGGTGTTCAAAAGTTGAGGGATTTTAATATCTCAAATTTAGACAAGTTAATGATTCTAGAGTAAAAGTAGTAGTTATCTACACCTTTGACCAAGGTTCCTGATAACTGATTTACCTCCGGAAGCTAATCTTTAAGACAATAAACTCTCATAACAGCTTGAACAGATTAGGCATGTCCATACAGTTGTAGACTTAACTTATAATTTTGAGAGTGTTTAACATGAGGTATAGGTTCATTTCATACTAAAGTACAAGTTTGATAACAGTCAGTTTGATTGTTGTTGGTATTCAAATGCCATATAGGCTTAATAAGGATTTCATACAAAAGTACAAATTTGATAACAGTCTAAGTCAATTGGGTTTACAGATTAATACAATTTATTGAGTTTACAGATAAGTCTGTTATCTAAATGAGATAAGACATGACCCTGCCAAAAATTGTTATCTAGAAGTGATAAGGCACGTTCTTGGTCCTTATCAGGGATGACCGATGAACACTCCTCCCTGCTGGGCTGTCTCTGTGTAAATTTTGGCAACCATTCACACCACAGAGACAGCCGGATGAGATATTAGTCCATCGGTTTCTCCCGATAAGCCTAGTATCAGATAAGGAACTTTTACCTGATCTGTCTGTCTGCCAGGTTTT
This sequence comes from Macrosteles quadrilineatus, assembly GCF_028750875.1. Taxonomy (NCBI): domain Eukaryota; kingdom Metazoa; phylum Arthropoda; class Insecta; order Hemiptera; family Cicadellidae; genus Macrosteles; species Macrosteles quadrilineatus. The sequence goes on along the minus strand of NW_026542686.1, from coordinate 149,381 downwards.
CCACAATTACTTGATAAGTAATAAGATTAAACCAACTGTAGGTATTATATACCTTGGATCACTTGATAAAGCATACAAATTGTCAAAAATTTTGAAAAAAAATCAATTCAAAACATCATTTTTGGACTGAACAAAAATGTCAAATTTTGACATTTCAAAAATGAACACTCCTCCCTCCTGGGCTGTCTCTGTGTAAATTTTGGCAACCATTCACACCACAGAGACAGCCGGATGAGATATTAGTCCATCGGTTTCTCCCGATAAGCCTGGTATCAGATAAGGAACCTTTACCTGATATCTGTCTGTCTGCCAGGTTGTGGATTTTCCACAATTACTTGATAAGTAATAAGATTAAACCAATTGTAGGTATGTTATACATTTAAGGATTAAATAAAGAGGAGAAATTTGAAAGAAATTTGAACAAAAAACCATTAAACATGTAATTTTTGAAGTAAACAAAATTGTCAAATTTGACTTTTCAAACTCTTATAACTCTTGAACGGTTAAACCCATAGGTATGGGATCAACTGCAGGGTGTATATAATTGAAATATCTACAATATCTGACCAAAAAATCAATATGTCATACTGGACCATATAATGGATGTATGGTATACAGTTCTGGCGTCAGAGGCCTGGCGGCACTGTGTGTGGTCTTTAGCTCTATGCTTTAGTAAGACTCAATTTTTGAGTAAACTGTAGTGTTTTAAGATTTTTTACGGTTTATTACCTTGCTCCAACTAGTAACCTGTTGATATATGAGGTTTTAGACATTCTAAAGTGATTACTTTGAAAAATATAAACAAATAATGTATGGTTTGCACGAGAAAGACGAATGAAATTCTTGTAAATCTGACTATGTTTTTGAATTTTTAAGCAAACTATTGAATTTTTATCCTCTAAATCGGTTCTATACCATTGAGTATATAGTTCTGTAATGTAATAAAGCATTTTCAAGCGTTCAAAATATACAACTTTTAAGAAAATAAACAAATAAAGTAAGATTACACCAAAAATAATTTTGACTATTTTGTAAACATAAGGTTTTTAACCCATCAAACGAGTGTTTTTGGTCTATATTACAGTTTTATTCTATTTATACACGCTTTGTGCAATTCACAAAGCGATAATCCTATTCACCACTATGGTATTTAAGCTTTTTTGGCCATTTTATAGTTGAAATCGGAAATTGCTTTTACGCGAAATCAATCTTTACGTAATGTTTTTAACCCATTAAATGAGTGTTTTTGGTATATGTTGTACTTGTATTCGTTTTATATACTCTTTTTGCAATTCAAAAACCTATAATTGTATTCAAAATCATATTATTTAAGCCAATTTTAAGCATTTAAAGGTTTAAGACGGGAAATCTGTTGGACCGAATTAATTATTTTACGTAATGTTTTTGACGCATTAAATGAGTGTTTTTGGTCTATATTATCGTTTCATTCTATTTATACACTTATTGTGCTATAATAAAAGCCATACTTTCATTTAAAATCATAGTACTTGAGCCAATATTCACTATTTCTATGTTGTACACAGTTTGGTTTCAAATTAAAATTAGGTAAAAAAATGCTAGTTTTTACGCTTAAATGTGACCATTTATGATATATTTCAAAGTGGTTCTATCAGTTGGAATAGTGTTATGCGTTTAAACGTATTTTTAGCCTTAATTTAATACATATTTTTACTTTTTTCGGGAAAAATTGATTTCTCATGTTGGAAAAGTCAGATTTAGATGCTGTTTGGACATTTCTTAAACATACTTTCATGACGATTACAAATCAATAACTATATTTCTTCTATATAGTCTTTTCCAACGTTTAAATACAAATAAAATTTACAGTAATACCATTCGCAAGGTACACTCTTCATTGATATGTGAGTCAAGGCCGACCACCAGGAATTTGCTGACACGCATTCTTTCTCTGTCGGCGTATCATAGCCTAATACATTCGTAGTGTTTTCTTAAATCGGAGTTTTGGAAATGATTAAACATATGCATCTTGTAGTACTATTTATGCTGATTAAAACTCAGTTTTGACCAAAGCTGTAGCTATTGTAGTTTTAAAGTTACAGGCGTTTAATGTATCCATATTTTTATTGCATTTTTCCCCAAAATAATATTCTTTTCTTGACAAATACAACTGTTTCATCCTCTAAACAGTTGGGACAAACGGTTGACTAGCATTCTAATCACTTGATACCACTCTTAATTATGGTAATCACAAAAATGGAATTGACAGTATCTTCTAACCTGATTTATTCCAAATTTTCAGTTTTTTTGAGTTTAGTTAGGTTAGGTTAGGTTAGGTTAGGTTAGGTTAGGTCCAGTTAGGTTACATAATTTCTATATAAACCTCAAATAACCTTAAAATGCATAAGGACCTGGCAGACAGGCAGATATCAGGTAAAGGTTCCTTATCTGATACTAGGCTTATCGGGAGAAACCGATGGACTAATATCTCATCCGGCTGTCTCTGTGGTGTGAATGGTTGCCAAAATTTACACAGAGACAGCCCAGGAGGGAGGAGTGTTCATCGGTCATCCCTGATAAGGGCCAAGAACGTGCCTTATCACTCTTAGATAACTTGCCAAACTTTCGCATGGACTCTCTGTAGACTAGTTTATTGGATCCTTTATTTAGGTAGTTGAACCTGTTCCTCATCCCTGATAAGGGCCAAGAACGTGCCTTATCACTCTTAGATAACTTGCCAAACTTTCGCATGGACTCTCTGTAGACTAGTTTATTGAATATTTCATGTAGGTAGATAAACCTGTTATCAAATGTCTGAATCAAGATTATGGGAAATGAAGATACACTATTCTATCAAGGTTAATACACATAATAAGGGATCCTTAAAGTATTTACATTTAAACTGCAAACCAAGTATTGTACTTAAAGATACCTCGATGGTATAGGTACTGGCAGATATATTTTGGCAGCTTGATTTAAGGGTTAATATGTGATGAAAACTGCTGAATATTACATTATATAGGTAGTAAAAAGCATAAATCGTCAGCAAATGTTGAGAAATTTAGCATATTTCAAAACCTTTAATTGTTATTGGCATTTTAAAATCTCAAACCTTTGTAGGTATAACTTTGAAAGTAATGTTTACTTCAAAAATTACATGTTTAATGGTTTTTTGTTCAAATTTCTTGCCAATTTATTCTCTTGATTTAATCCTTAAATGTATAACATACCTACAATTGGTTTAATCTTATTACTTATCAAGTAATTGTGGAAAACCTGGCAGACAGACAGATCAGGTAAAAGTTCCTTATCTGATACCAGGCTTATCGGGAGAAACCAATGGACTAATATCTCATCCGGCTGTCTCTGTGGTGTGCATGGTTGCCAAAATTTACACAGAGACAGCCCAGGAGGGAGGAGTTTTCATCGGTCATCCCTGATAAGGGCCAAGAACGTGCCTTATCACTCTTAGATAACTTGCCAAACTTTTGTGTGGAATCTCTGCCTGTAGACTAGTTTATTTACTATTTCATCTAGGTAGATAAACCTGTTATCATATGTTTGAATCAAGATTATTGGAAATGTAGATTGTTAAAAGTATTGAATTTTTGACTGCACAAGCCAAGTCTACTACCAAGTTATATAGTGCAAGATTTGGAAATATTATACGTAATAGATGATTTGCAGATAACTCAGATTGATATATAAGTAGCTTTAATGATTATAGTTATGGTTTTGGATACATTTTTTGCTAAGCTGTAGACATAGAGATAATACAAACCAAGTCCAATTTAGGTACAAACTTGTACTTTAGTATGAAATGAACCTATACCTCATGTTAAACACTCTCAAAATTATAAGTTAAGTCTACAACTGTATGGACATGCCTAATCTGTTCAAGCTGTTATGAGAGTTTATTGTCTTAAAGATTAGCTTCCGGAGGTAAATCGGTTATCAGGAACCTTGGTCAAAGGTGTAGATAACTACTACTTTTACTCTAGAATCATTAACTTGTCTAAATTTGAGATATTAAAATCCCTCAACTTTTGAACACCTAATCACATCAATATGGGACTAACTTTATGATGTAAACGATTTAAGACTCTATTATACCTGCTATATGACAATATCTCATATCTAGTCAAATTGGTGTTGTATATTGGTAAAATTGACCACAAATGTCCATAGTCTACTGTCACTTTGTGTGGTCTTTTGGTTTTCTTTGTTTTGAAAACTCTCAATTTTTACCTAAACTATTGGTATTTATGGATTTTTTTTGGTTTGTTACCATGGTGCAACTAATACTCTGTTGATATATAAGGTTTTAGACGGTAAATATTGAAGAATATAAAAAATAGTAACAAATAATGCAAGGTTTGCATGAAAAAACTTCATGAAATTCTTGTAAATCTGACTATGTTTTTGCATTATTAAGCAAACTATTTACTTTTTATCGTTTAAATTAGTTCTATACCATTAACTAGATAGTATTTTATTGTAATAAAGCATTTTCAAGCGTTCAAACTATAAGACTTAAAAGAAAATCCACAAATAAAGACAATTTTTAGCAAAAAATATTTTGATTTTTATTTTACGTAATGTGTTTTATCGATTATAAATATTTTTTTGGTATGAATCTTAATTGAATTGCTTTTATACACTCTTTGTCTTAATACGTAATCCATAATCCTATTAAAAAATGTCATATCTAAGCTATTCTTTGACTTTTAAAAGTTGAAAGCAGTATTTTCTTACATACAAATTTACTTTATTAGCTTATAATTTTGTAATTTAACAATTTTAATGCTTGAAAATGCTTTATTGCAACAAAGAACAATGTATTTAATGGTATTAAACCGATTTAAAGGATAAAAATTCAATAGTTTACTTAATAATTAAAAAACAAAGTGTGATTCGCTAAAATTAATTGAGTTTTCTCATGCAAACCATCCATTATTTGATTATATTTTTGAAACTAATCAATTTTTAATTTTATAAACCTCATATATCAACAAAGTATTTGTTGCTTCAAAGTTTAGAACCCCAAGAATTCCATAAATATCTATAGTTTACAAAATAATTGATTATTTTACAAACAAAACCTGCAATCACGTCTTGAATGCCTACAATACGGCCAATACAAGCATTGCTACACCAGACGTTATATAGGTGGGGGGGAAAGCTTGTTCTCAGGAGTATGTACAATTATAAATAATAGATATCCACATAAATAAATTGTCATAACCTATTGTACTCTAAACCCTGATTAAAACACAGTTTCAACCATTGTTCTAGCTCAAATACTTTCAAAGTTATAGGCTACAAAGGTTTGAGATTTTAAAATGCCAATAACAATTAAAGGTTTTGAAATATGCTAAATTTCTCAACATTTGCTGACGATTTATGCTTTTTACTACCTATATAATGTAATATTCAGCAGTTTTCATCACATATTAACCCTTAAATCAAGCTGCCAAAATATATCTGCCAGTACCTATACCATCGAGGTATCTTTAAGTACAATACTTGGTTTGCAGTTTAAATGTAAATACTTTAAGGATCCCTTATTATGTGTATTAACCTTGATAGAATAGTGTATCTTCATTTCCCATAATCTTGATTCAGACATTTGATAACAGGTTTATCTACCTACATGAAATAACCAATAAACTAGTCTACAGGCAGAGAGTCCACACAAAAGTTTGGCAAGTTATCTAAGAGTGATAAGGCACGTTCTTGGCCCTTATCAGGGATGACCGATGAACACTCCTCCCTCCTGGGCTGTCTCTGTGTAAATTTTGGCAACCATTCACACCACAGAGACAGCCGGATGAGATATTAGTCCATCGGTTTCTCCCGATAAGCCTGGTATCAGATAAGGAACTTTTACCTGATCTGTCTGTCTGCCAGGTTTTCCACAATTACTTGATAAGTAATAAGATTAAACCAAGTGTAGGTATTATATACCTCTAAGGATTAAATAAAGAGGAGAAATTTGAAAGAAATTTGCAAAAAAAACCTTTAACAGTTGTATTTTGGGAGTAAACAAAATTGTCAAATTTGACTTTTCAAACTCTTATAACTCTTGAACGGTTAAACCCATAGGTATGGGATCAACTGCAGGGTGTATATAATTGAAATATCTACAATATCTGACCAAAAAATCAATATGTCATACTGGACCATATAATGGATGTATGGTATACAGTTCTGGCGTCAGAGGCCTGGCGGCACTGTGTGTGGTCTTTAGCTCTATGCTTTAGTAAGACTCAATTTTTGAGTAAACTAAAGGCTTTTAAGATTTTTTTCGGTTTATTACCTTGCTCCAACTAGTAACCTGTTGATATATGAGGTTTTAGACATTCTAAAGTGATTACTTTGAAAAATATAAACAAATAATGTATGGTTTGCACGAGAAAGACGAATGAAATTCTTGTAAATCTGACTATGTTTTTCAATTTTTAAGCAAACTATTGAATTTTTATCCTCTAAATCGGTTCTATACCATTGAGTATATAGTTCTGTAGTGTAATAAAGCATTTTCAAGCGTTCAAAATATACAACTTTTAAGAAAATAAACAAATAAAGTAAGATTTCACCAAAAATGATTTTGACTTTTTTGTTAACGTAATGCTTTTAACCCATCAAACGAGTGTTTTTGGTCTATATTATAGTTTTATTCTATTTATACCGTCTTTGTGCAATTCAGAAAGCCATAATCCTATTCAAAATTATGGTATTTAAGCTTTTTTGGCCATTTTATAGTTGAAATCGGGAGTTTCTATTACGCATAATTAATTTTCACGTAATGTTTTTAACCCATTAAATGAGTGTTTTTGGTATATGTTGTACTTTTATTCGTTTTATATACTCTTTGTGCAATTCAAAAACTTATAATTGTATTCAAAATAATATTATTTAAGCCAATTTTAAGCATTTAAAGGTTTAAGACGGGAAATCTGTAGGACCGAAATTAATTCATGTACGTAATGTTTTTGACGCATTAAATGTATATTTTTGACATAATCTATAATCGTATTAGTTTTTTAGCCTCTTTGTGCTATTATTAAAGCAATACTTTCATTTAAAATCATAGTACTTGAGCCAATATTTGTTATTTCTATGAAGTACACAGTTTGGTTTCAAATTGAAATTACGTAAAAAATACAAGTTTTTACGCTTAAATGTGACTATTTATGATATATTTTAAAGTGGTTCTATCCTTTGGAATAGTGTAATGCGTTTAAATGCATTTTTAGCCTTAAATTACTACATATTTTTACTTTTTTCGGGAAAAATTGATTTTTTTCGTTGGAAAATTCAGATTTACACGGTGTTTGGACATTACTTCAACATAATTTCAACACGATTACAAATTATTAACTATATTTCTTCTATATAGTCTTTTCAAACGTTTAAAATCGATTCAGAGTGTACAATGTGTATTGACATCCGACTCAAGGCCGACCACCAGGAATTTGCTGACACGCATTCTTTCTCTGTCGGCATATCATAGCCTACTATGGACTAGTTTTTTTCTTAAATCAGAGTTTTGGAAATGATTAAACATATACATCTTGTAGTAGTTTTTATGCTGATTAAAACTCAGTTTTGACCAAAGCTGTAGCTATTGTAGTTTTAAAGTTACAGGCGTTTAATGTATCCATATTTTTATTGCATTTTTCCCCAAAATAATATTCTTTTCTTGACAAATACAACTGTTTCATCCTCTAAACAGTTGGGACAAACGGTTGACTAGCATTCTAATCACTTGATACCACTCTTAATTATGGTAATCACAAAAATGGAATTGACAGTATCTTCTAACCTGATTTATTCCAAATTTTCAGTTTTTTTGAGTTTAGTTAGGTTAGGTTAGGTTAGGTTAGGTTTGGTTAGGTCCAGTTAGGTTACATAATTTCTATATAAACCTCAAATAACCTTAAAATGCATAAGGACCTGGCAGACAGGCAGATATCAGGTAAAAGTTCCTTATCTGATACTAGGCTTATCGGGAGAAACCAATGGACTAATATCTCATCCGGCTGTCTCTGTGGTGTGAATGGTTGCCAAAATTTACACAGAGACAGCCCAGGAGGGAGGAGTGTTCATCGGTCATCCCTGATAAGGACCAACACGTGCCTTATCTCTTCTAGATTTTTAATTATAATGTATAGGTGATAATGACCAGCACGTGCCCTATCTCAATTTTTGGCAAGGCCATGTCTTATCTCATTTAGATAATATTTTAGGTAAGTATATTTACAATCTGTAGACTGTTATCAAAGTAGTACTTTTGTATGTAATCATTATTATATCTCATGTTAAAATGAACAACAATCAAACTGACTGTTATCAAACTTGTACTTTTGTATGAAATGAACCTATACCTCATGTTAAACACTCTCAAAATTGTAAGGTACGTCTAAAAGAGATTGGACATGCCTAATCAGTTTAAGCTATTATCAGAGTTTATTGTCTTAAAGATTAGCTTCCGAAGGTAAATCAGTTATCAGGAACCTTGGTCAAAGGTGTAGATAACTACTACTTTTACTCTAGAATCATTAACTTGTCTAAATTTGAGATATTAAAATCCCTCAACTTTTGAACACCTTATCACATCAATATGGGACTAACTTTATGATGTAAACGATTTAAGACTCTATTATACCTGCTATATGACAATATCTCATATCTAGTCAAATTGGTGTTGTATATTGGTAAAATTGACCACAAATGTCCATAGTCTACTGTCACTTTGTGTGGTCTTTTGGTTTTCTTTGTTTTGAAAACTCTCAATTTTTACCTAAACTATTGGTATTTATGGATTTTTTTTGGTTTGTTACCATGGTGCAACTAATACTCTGTTGATATATAAGGTTTTAGACGGTAAATATTGAAGAATATAAAAAATAGTAACAAATAATGCAAGGTTTGCATGAAAAAACTTCATGAAATTCTTGTAAATCTGACTATGTTTTTGCATTATTAAGCAAACTATTTACTTTTTATCGTTTAAATTAATTCTATACCATTAACTAGATAGTATTTTATTGTAATAAAGCATTTTCAAGCGTTCAAACTATAAGACTTAAAAGAAAATCCACAAATAAAGACAATTTTTAGCAAAAAATATTTTGATTTTTATTTTACGTAATGTGTTTTATCGATTATAAATATTTTTTTGGTATGAATCTTAATTGAATTGCTTTTATACACTCTTTGTCTTAATACGTAATCCATAATCCTATTAAAAAATGTCATATCTAAGCTATTCTTTGACTTTTAAAAGTTGAAAGCAGTATTTTCTTACATACAAATTTACTTTATTAGCTTATAATTTTGTAATTTAACAATTTTAATGCTTGAAAATGCTTTATTGCAACAAAGAACAATGTATTTAATGGTATTAAACCGATTTAAAGGATAAAAATTCAATAGTTTACTTAATAATTAAAAAACAAAGTGTGATTCGCTAAAATTAATTGAATTTTCTCATGCAAACCATACATTATCGGATTATATTTTTGAAACTAATCAATTTTTAATTTTATAAACCTCATATATCAACAAAGTATTTGTTGCTTCAAAGTTTAGAACCCCAAGAATTCCATAAATATCTATAGTTTACAAAATAATTGATTATTTTACAAACAAAACCTGCAATCACGTCTTGAATGCCTACAATACGGCCAATACAAGCATTGCTACACCAGACGTTATATAGGTGGGGGGGAAAGCTTGTTCTCAGGAGTATGTACAATTATAAATAATAGATATCCACATAAATAAATTGTCATAACCTATTGTACTCTAAACCCTGATTAAAACACAGTTTCAACCATTGTTCTAGCTCAAATACTTTCAAAGTTATAGGCTACAAAGGTTTGAGATTTTAAAATGCCAATAACAATTAAAGGTTTTGAAATATGCTAAATTTCTCAACATTTGCTGACGATTTATGCTTTTTACTACCTATATAATGTAATATTCAGCAGTTTTCATCACATATTAACCCTTAAATCAAGCTGCCAAAATATATCTGCCAGTACCTATACCATCGAGGTATCTTTAAGTACAATACTTGGTTTGCAGTCTAAATGTAAATACTTTAAGGATCCCTTATTATGTGTATTAACCTTGATAGAATAGTGTATCTTCATTTCCCATAATCTTGATTCAGACATTTGATAACAGGTTTATCTACCTACATGAAATATTCAATAAACTAGTCTACAGGCAGAGATTCCTCGCAAAAGTTTGGCAAGTTATCTAAGAGTGATAAGGCACGTTCTTGGCCCTTATCAGGGATGACCGATGAACACTCCTCCCTGCTGGGCTGTCTCTGTGTAAATTTTGGCAACCATTCACACCACAGAGACAGCCGGATGAGATATTAGTCCATTGGTTTCTCCCGATAAGCCTAGTATCAGATAAGGAACCTTTACCTGATATCTGCCTGTCTGACAGGTCCTTATGCATTTTAAGGTTATTTGAGGTTTATATAGAAATTATGTAACCTAACTGGACCTAACCTAACCTAACCAAACCTAACCTAACCTAACTAAACTCAGAAAAACTGATAATTTAGCAATAATCAATACATCAAGTAATAAGATACTGTCAATTCCATTTTTGATGATTAGCATAATTAAGAGATATTATAAGATATTAGAATGCTAGTCAACAATTTGTCCCAACTGTTTAGAGCATGAAACAGTTGTATTTGATAGAAAAAGCATATAATTTTGGGGAAAAATGCATTAAAAATATGGATACATTAAACGTCTGTAACTTTAAAACTACAATAGCTACAGTTTAGGTAAAAACTGAGTTTTAATCAGCAAAAAGAGTACTACAAGATGTATATGTTTAATCATTTCCAAAACTCTGATTTAAGAAAAAAACTAGTCCATAGTAGGCTATTTTATGCCGACAGAGAAAGAATGTGGGGTCAGCACATTCCTGGGAGCTCCGGCCTTGACTCAGATGTCAATACACATTGTACACTCTGAATCGATTTTAAACGTTGGAAAAGACTATATAGATAAAATGTAGTTATTGATTTGTAATAGTCATGAAATTATGTTTAAGAAATGTCCAAACAGCGTGTAAATATGACTATTCCTACGAGCAAAATCAATTTTTCCCGAAAAAAAGTAAAAATATGTAGTAATTTAAGGCTAAAAATGCGTTTAAACGCATTACACTATTCCAAAGGATAGAACCACTTTAAAATATATCATAAATAGTCACATTTAAGCGTAAAAACTAGCAAGTTTTACGTAATTTTAATTTGAAACCAAACTGTGTACAACATAGAAATAGTGAATATTGGCTCAATTACTATGATTTTTAATGAAAGTATGGCTTTAATAATATCACAAAGAGCCTAAAAAACTAACATGATTATAGATTATGTCAAAAATATACATTTAATGCGTCAAAAACATTACGTAAAATAATTAATTCGGTCCAACAGATTTCCCGTCTTAAACCTTTAAATGCTTAAAATTGCACCCTATCTATGATGTATCTATGATGAATCTATGATGCATCTATGATGCATCTATGATCCATCTATGATGCATCTGTGATCCATCTTTGATGCATCTATGATGCATCAATGATCCATCTTTGATGCATCTATGATGCATCTATGATTCATCTATGATGCATCAATGATCCATCTTTGATGCATCTATGATGCATCAATGATCCATCTCTGATGCATCTATGATGCATCTATGATTTATCTATGATGCATCTTTGATTCATCTATGATGCATCTGTGATCCATCTTTGATGCATCTATGATGCATCAATGATCCATCTTTGATGCATCTATGATGCATCTATGATTCATCTATGATGCATCAATGATCCATCTTTGATGCATCTATGATGCATCTATGATTTATCTATGATGCATCTTTGATTCATCTATGATCCATCTATGTTCCATCTATGATGCATCTATGATGTATCTATGATGAATCTACGATGCATCATAGATGGTGCATAGATGCATCATAGATAGTGCATAGATGCATCAAAAATGGAACATAGATGCATCATAGATGTATCATAGATTGTAGATTGATCATAGGTGGGATCATAGATGGATCATAGATGCATCATAGATGGATCACAGATGCATCATAGATGCAACATAGATGCACCATAGATGGATCATAGATGCATCATAGATGCATCATAGATTCATCATAGATACATCATAGATGCTTCATAGATGGAACATAGATTCGTCATAGATGGAATGCATCATAGATGGAACATAGATGCATCATAGATGGAACATAGATGCATCATAGATGGATCATTGATGCATCATAGATGAATCATAGATGCATCATAGATGCATCAAAGATGGATCATTGATGCATCATAGATGCATCAAAGATGGATCATTGATGCATCATAGATGAATCATAGATGCATCAAAGATGGATCATTGATGCATCATAGATGCATCAAAGATGGATCATTGATGCATCAAAGATGGATCATTGATGCATCATAGATGAATCATAGATGCATCATAGATGCATCAAAGAATGGATCATTGATGCATCATAGATGCATCAAAGATGGATCATTGATGCATCATAGATGAATCATAGATGCATCATAGATGCATCAAAGGATGGATCATTGATGCATCATAGATGCATCAAAGATGGATCATTGATGCATCATAGATGCATCAAAGATGGATCATTGATGCATCATAGATGAATCATAGATGCATCATAGATGCATCAAAGATGGATCATTGATGCATCATAGATGCATCAAAGATGGATCATTGATGCATCATAGATGAATCATAGATGCATCATAGATGCATCAAAGGATGGATCATTGATGCATCATAGATGCATCAAAGATGGATCATTGATGCATCATAGATGAATCATTGATGCATCTGCATCAAAGATGGATCATTGATGCATCATAGATGAATCATAGATGCATCAAAGGATGGATCATTGATGCATCATAGATGCATCAAAGATGGATCATTGATGCATCATAGATGCATCAAAGATGGATCATTGATGCATCATAGATGCATCAAAGATGGATCATTGATGCATCATTGATGCATCATAGATGCATCAAAGATGGATCATTGATGCATCATAGATGAATCATAGATGCATCATAGATGCATCAAAGGATGGATCATTGATGCATCATAGATGCATCAAAGATGAATCATAGATGCATCAAAGATGGATCATTGATGCATCATAGATGCATCAAAGATGGATCATTGATGCATCAAAGATGGATCATTGATGCATCATAGATGAATCATAGATGCATCATAGATGCATCAAAGAATGGATCATTGATGCATCATAGATGAATCATTGATGAATCATTGATGCAACATAGATGAATCATAGATGCATCATAGATGCATCAAAGATGGATCATTGATGCATCATAGATGCATCAAAGATGGATCATTGATGCATCATAGATGAATCATAGATGCATCATAGATGCATCAAAGATGGATCATTGATGCATCATAGATGCATCAAAGATGGATCATTGATGCATCATAGATGAATCATAGATGCATCATAGATGCATCAAAGGATGGATCATTGATGCATCATAGATGCATCAAAGATGGATCATTGATGCATCATAGATGAATCATAGATGCATCATAGATGCATCAAAGATGGATCATAGATGCATCAAAGATGGATCATAGATGCATCAAAGGATGGATCATTGATGCATCATAGATGCATCAAAGATGGATCATTGATGCATCATAGATGCATCAAAGATGGATCATTGATGCATCATTGATGCATCATAGATGCATCAAAGATGGATCATTGATGCATCATAGATGAATCATAGATGCATCATAGATGCATCAAAGGATGGATCATTGATGCATCATAGATGCATCAAAGATGAATCATTGATGCATCATAGATGAATCATAGATGCATCATAGATGCATCAAAGATGGATCATTGATGCATCATAGATGCATCAAAGATGGATCATTGATGCATCATAGATGCATCAAAGATGGATCATTGATGCATCATAGATGTATCAAAGATGATGCATCAAAGATGGATCATTGATGCATCATAGATGCATCAAAGATGGATCATTGATGCATCATAGATGAATCATAGATGCATCATAGATGCATCAAAGGATGGATCATTGATGCATCATAGATGCATCAAAGATGGATCATTGATGCATCATAGATGAATCATAGATGCATCATAGATGCATCAAAGATGGATCATTGATGCATCATAGATGCATCAAAGATGGATCATTGATGCATCATAGATGCATCAAAGATGGATCATTGATGCATCATAGATGTATCAAAGATGATGCATCAAAGATGGATCATTGATGCATCATAGATGCATCAAAGATGAATCATAGATGCATCATAGATGCATCAAAGGATGGATCATTGATGCATCATAGATGCATCAAAGATGAATCATTGATGCATCATAGATGAATCATAGATGCATCATAGATGCATCAAAGATGGATCATTGATGCATCATAGATGCATCAAAGATGGATCATTGATGCATCATAGATGCATCAAAGATGGATCATTGATGCATCATAGATGTATCAAAGATGATGCATCAAAGATGGATCATTGATGCATCATAGATGCATCAAAGATGGATCATTGATGCATCATAGATGAATCATAGATGCATCATAGATGCATCAAAGGATGGATCATTGATGCATCATAGATCAATCAATGATTCATCTATGATGCATCTATGATCCATCTATGACGCATCTATGATCCATCTATGATGCATCTATGTTCCATCTATGACGCATCTATAATCCATCTATGATCCATCTATGTTCCATCTATGATGCATCTATGATGTATCTATGATGAATCTATGATGCATCATAGATGGTGCATAGATGCATCATAGATAGTGCATAGATGCATCAAAAATGGAACATAGATGCATCATAGATGTATCATAGATTGTAGATTGATCATAGGTAGGATCATAGATGGATCATAGATGCATCATAGATGGATCACAGATGCATCATAGATGCAACATAGATGCATCATAGATGGATCATAGATGCATCATAGATGCATCATAGATTCATCATAGATACATCATAGATGCTTCATAGATGGAACATAGATGCGTCATAGATGGAATGCATCATAGATGGAACATAGATGCATCATAGATGGAACATAGATGCATCATAGATGGATCATTGATGCATCATAGATGAATCATAGATGCATCATAGATGCATCAAAGATGGATCATTGATGCATCATAGATGCATCAAAGATGGATCATTGATGCATCATAGATGAATCATAGATGCATCAAAGATGGATCATTGATGCATCATAGATGCATCAAAGATGGATCATTGATGCATCAAAGATGGATCATTGATGCATCAAAGATGGATCATTGATGCATCATAGATGCATCAAAGATGGATCATTGATGCATCATAGATGAATCATAGATGCATCATAGATGCATCAAAGGATGGATCATTGATGCATCATAGATGCATCAAAGATGAATCATTGATGCATCATAGATGAATCATAGATGCATCATAGATGCATCAAAGATGGATCATTGATGCATCATAGATGAATCATAGATGCATCATAGATGCATCAAAGATGGATCATTGATGCATCATAGATGCATCAAAGATGGATCATTGATGCATCAAAGATGGATCATTGATGCATCATAGATGAATCATAGATGCATCATAGATGCATCAAAGGATGGATCATTGATGCATCATAGATGAATCATTGATGCATATCAGATGCATCAAAGATGGATCATTGATGCATCATAGATGAATCATAGATGCATCATAGATGCATCAAAGATGGAAAATTGATGCATCATAGATGCATCAAAGATGGATCATTGATGCATCATAGATGAATCATAGATGCATCAAAGGATGGATCATTGATGCATCATAGATGCATCAAAGATGGATCATAGATGCATCAAAGATGGATCATTGATGCATCATAGATGCATCAAAGATGGATCATTGATGCATCATAGATGAATCATAGATGCATCATAGATGCATCAAAGATGGATCATTGATGCTATGATGCATCTACGTTCCATCTATGATGCATCTATGATTCATCTATGATCCATCAATGATTCATCTATGATGCATCAATGATCCATCTTTGATGCATCTATGATGCATCTATGATTCATCTATGATGCATCAATGATCCATCTTTGATGCATCTATGATGCATCAATGATCCATCTTTGATGCATCTATGATGCATCTATGATTCATCTATGATGCATCAATGATCCATCTTTGATGCATCTATGATGCATCAATGATCCATCCTTTGATGCATCTATGATGCATCTATGATTCATCTATGATGCATCAATGATCCATCTTTGATGCATCTATGATGCATCAATGATCCATCTTTGATGCATCTATGATGCATCTATGATTCATCTATGATGCATCAATGATCCATCTATGATGCATCTATGATTCATCTATGATGGATCAATGATCCATCTATGATGCATCTATGTTCCATCTATGATGCATCTATGTTCCATCTATGATGCATTCCATCTATGACGCATCTATGTTCCATCTATGAAGCATCTATGATGTATCTATGATGAATCTATGATGCATCTATGATGCATCTATGATCCATCTATGATGCATCTGTGATCCATCTTTGATGCATCTATGATGCATCAATGATCCATCTTTGATGCATCTATGATGCATCAATGATCCATCTTTGATGCATCTATGATGCATCTATGATTCATCTATGATGCATCAATGATCCATCTTTGATGCATCTATGATGCATCAATGATCCATCTTTGATGCATCTATGATGCATCTATGATTTATCTATGATGCATCTTTGATTCATCTATGATCCATCTATGTTCCATCTATGATGCATCTATGATGTATCTATGATGAATCTATGATGCATCATAGATGGTGCATAGATGCATCATAGATAGTGCATAGATGCATCAAAAATGGAACATAGATGCATCATAGATGTATCATAGATTGTAGATTGATCATAGGTAGGATCATAGATGGATCATAGATGCATCATTGATGGATCACAGATGCATCATAGATGCAACATAGATGCATCATAGATGGATCATAGATGCATCATAGATGCATCATAGATTCATCATAGATACATCATAGATGCTTCATAGATGGAACATAGATTCGTCATAGATGGAATGCATCATAGATGGAACATAGATGCATCATAGATGGAACATAGATGCATCATAGATGGATCATTGATGCATCATAGATGAATCATAGATGCATCATAGATGCATCAAAGATGGATCATTGATGCATCATAGATGCATCAAAGATGGATCATTGATGCATCATAGATGAATCATAGATGCATCAAAGATGGATCATTGATGCATCATAGATGCATCAAAGATGGATCATTGATGCATCAAAGATGGATCATTGATGCATCATAGATGCATCAAAGATGGATCATTGATGCATCATAGATGAATCATAGATGCATCATAGATGCATCAAAGGATGGATCATTGATGCATCATAGATGCATCAAAGATGAATCATTGATGCAACATAGATGAATCATAGATGCATCATAGATGCATCAAAGATGGATCATTGATGCATCATAGATGAATCATAGATGCATCATAGATGCATCAAAGATGGATCATTGATGCATCATAGATGCATCAAAGATGGATCATTGATGCATCATAGATGAATCATAGATGCATCATAGATGCATCAAAGGATGGATCATTGATGCATCATAGATGCATCAAAGATGGATCATTGATGCATCATAGATGAATCATTGATGCATCTGCATCAAAGATGGATCATTGATGCATCATAGATGAATCATAGATGCATCATAGATGCATCAAAGATGGATCATTGATGCATCATAGATGCATCAAAGATGGATCACAGATGCATCATAGATGAATCAAAGATGCATCATAGATAAATCATAGATGCATCATAGATGCATCAAAGATGGATCATTGATGCATCATAGATGAATCATAGATGCATCATAGATGCATCAAAGATGGATCATTGATGCATCATAGATGCATCAAAGATGGATCACAGATGCATCATAGATGGATCATAGATGCATCATAGATGCATCATAGATTCATCATAGATACATCATAGATGCTTCATAGATGGAACATAGATGCGTCATAGATGGAATGCATCATAGATGGAACATAGATGCATCATAGATGGAACATAGATGCATCATAGATGGATCATTGATCCATCATAGATGAATCATAGATGCATCATAGATGGATCATTGATGCATCATAGATGAATCATAGATGAATCATAGATGCATCATAGATGCATCAAAGATGGATCATTGATGCATCATAGATGCATCAAAGATGGATCATTGATGCATCATAGATGAATCATAGATGCATCAAAGATGGATCATAGATGCATCAAAGATGGATCATTGATGCATCATAGATGCATCAAAGATGGATCATTGATGCATCATAGATGAATCATAGATGCATCATAGATGCATCAAAGATGGATCATTGATGCATCATAGATGAATCATAGATGCATCATAGATGCATCAAAGATGGATCATTGATGCTATGATGCATCTACGTTCCATCTATGATGCATCTATGATGCATCTATGATTCATCTATGATGCATCAATGATCCATCTTTGATGCATCTATGATGCATCAATGATCCATCCTTTGATGCATCTATGATGCATCTATGATTCATCTATGATGCATCAATGATCCATCTTTGATGCATCTATGATGCATCAATGATCCATCTTTGATGCATCTATGATGCATCTATGATTCATCTATGATGCATCAATGATCCATCTATGATGCATCTATGATTCATCTATGATGGATCAATGATCCATCTATGATGCATCTATGTTCCATCTATGATGCATCTATGTTCCATCTATGATGCATTCCATCTATGACGCATCTATGTTCCATCTATGAAGCATCTATGATGTATCTATGATGAATCTATGATGCATCTATGATGCATCTATGATCCATCTATGATGCATCTGTGATCCATCTTTGATGCATCTATGATGCATCAATGATCCATCTTTGATGCATCTATGATTCATCTATGATGCATCAATGATCCATCTTTGATGCATTTATGATGCATCAATGATCCATCTTTGATGCATCTATGATGCATCTATGATCCATCTTTGATGCATCTTTGATTCATCTATGATGCATCTGTGATCCATCTTTGATGCATCTATGATGCATCAATGATCCATCTTTGATGCATCTATGATGCATCTATGATTCATCTATGATGCATCAATGATCCATCTTTGATGCATCTATGATGCATCAATGATCCATCTTTGATGCATCATCTTTGATGCATATATGATGCATCAATGATCCATCTTTGATGCATCTATGATGCATCAATGATCCATCTTTGATGCATATATGATGCATCTATGATTCATCTATGATGCATCAATGATCCATCTTTGATGCATCATCTTTGATGCATATATGATGCATCAATGATCCATCTTTGATGCATCTATGATGCATCAATGATCCATCTTTGATGCATCTATGATGCATCTATGATTCATCTATGATGCATCAATGATCCATCTTTGATGCATCTATGATGCATCAATGATCCATCTTTGATGCATCTATGATGCATCAATGATCCATCTTTGATGCATCTATGATGCATCAATGATCCATCCTTTGATGCATCTATGATCCATCTTTGATGCATCTATGATGCATCTATGATTCATCTATGATGCATCAATGATCCATCTTTGATGCATCTATGATGCATCAATGATCCATCCTTTGATGCATCTATGATGCATCATAGATGCATCAAAGATGGATCATTGATGCATCATAGATGAATCATAGATGCATCATAGATGCATCAAAGGATGGATCATTGATGCATCATAGATGCATCAAAGATGGATCATTGATGCATCATAGATGGATCATTGATGCATCATAGATGAATCATAGATGCATCATAGATGCATCAAAGATGGATCATTGATGCATCATAGATGCATCAAAGATGGATCATTGATGCATCATAGATGAATCATAGATGCATCAAAGATGGATCATTGATGCATCATAGATGCATCAAAGATGGATCATTGATGCATCAAAGATGGATCATTGATGCATCATAGATGAATCATAGATGCATCATAGATGCACCAAAGGATGGATCATTGATGCATCATAGATGCATCAAAGATGAATCATTGATGCATCATAGATGAATCATAGATGCATCATAGATGCATCAAAGATGGATCATTGATGCATCATAGATGCATCAAAGATGGATCATTGATGCATCATAGATGAATCATAGATGCATCATAGATGCATCAAAGATGGATCATTGATGCATCATAGATGAATCATAGATGCATCATAGATGCATCAAAGGATGGATCATTGATGCATCATAGATGAATCATTGATGCATCATAGATGAATCATTGATGCATCATAGATGCATCAAAGATGGATCATTGATGCATCATAGATGAATCATAGATGCATCATAGATGCATCAAAGGATGGATCATTGATGCATCATAGATGCATCAAAGGATGGATCATTGATGCATCATAGATGCATCAAAGATGGATCATAGATGCATCAAAGATGGATCATTGATGCATCATAGATGCATCAAAGATGGATCATTGATGCATCATAGATGAATCATAGATGCATCATAGATGCATCAAAGATGGGTCATTGATGCCATGATGCATCTACGTTCCATCTATGATGCATCTATGATTCATCTATGATCCATCAATGATTCATCTATGATGCATCAATGATCCATCTTTGATGCATCTATGATGCATCTATGATTCATCTATGATGCATCAATGATCCATCTTTGATGCATCTATGATGCATCAATGATCCATCTTTGATGCATCTATGATGCATCTATGATTCATCTATGATGCATCAATGATCCATCTTTGATGCATCTATGATGCATCAATGATCCATCCTTTGATGCATCTATGATGCATCTATGATTCATCTATGATGCATCAATGATCCATCTTTGATGCATCTATGATGCATCAATGATCCATCTTTGATGCATCTATGATGCATCTATGATTCATCTATGATGCATCAATGATCCATCTATGATGCATCTATGATTCATCTATGATGGATCAATGATCCATCTATGATGCATCTATGTTCCATCTATGATGCATCTATGTTCCATCTATGATGCATCTATGTTCCATCTATGATGCATCTATGTTCCATCTATGATGCATTCCATCTATGACGCATCTATGTTCCATCTATGAAGCATCTATGATGTATCTATGATGCATCTTTGATTCATCTATGATGCATCTGTGATCCATCTTTGATGCATCTATGATGCATCTATGATTCATCTATGATGCATCAATGATCCATCTTTGATGCATCTATGATGCATCAATGATCCATCTTTGATGCATCAATGATCCATCTTTGATGCATCTATGATGCATCAATGATCCATCTTTGATGCATCTATGATGCATCAATGATCCATCTTTGATGCATCTATGATGCATCTATGATTCATCTATGATGCATCAAAGATGGATCATTGATGCATCATAGATGAATCATAGATGCATCATAGATGCATCAAAGATGGATCATTGATGCATCATAGATGCATCAAAGATGGATCATTGATGCATCATAGATGAATCAAAGATGCATCATAGATAAATCATAGATGCATCATAGATGCATCAAAGATGGATCATTGATGCATCATAGATGCATCAAAGATGGATCACAGATGCATCATAGATGGATCATAGATGCATCATAGATTCATCATAGATACATCATAGATGCTTCATAGATGGAACATAGATGCGTCATAGATGGAATGCATCATAGATGGAACATAGATGCATCATAGATGGAACATAGATGCATCATAGATGGATCATTGATCCATCATAGATGAATCATAGATGCATCATAGATGCATCAAAGGATGGATCATTGATGCATCATAGATGCATCAAAGATGGATCATTGATGCATCATAGATGAATCATAGATGCATCATAGATGCATCAAAGATGGATCATTGATGCATCATAGATGCATCAAAGATGGATCATTGATGCATCAAAGATGGATCATTGATGCATCATAGATGAATCATAGATGCATCATAGATGCATCAAAGGATGGATCATTGATGCATCATAGATGCATCAAAGATGAATCATTGATGCATCATAGATGAATCATAGATGAATCATTGATGCATCATAGATGAATCATAGATGCATCATAGATGCATCAAAGATGGATTATTGATGCATCATAGATGCATCAAAGATGGATCATTGATGCATCATAGATGAATCATAGATGCATCATAGATGCATCAAAGATGGATCATTGATGCATCATAGATGAATCATAGATGCATCATAGATGCATCAAAGGATGGATCATTGATGCATCATAGATGAATCATTGATGCATCATAGATGCATCAAAGATGGATCATTGATGCATCATAGATGAATCATAGATGCATCATAGATGCATCAAAGGATGGATCATTGATGCATCATAGATGCATCAAAGGATGGATCATTGATGCATCATAGATGCATCAAAGATGGATCATAGATGCATCAAAGATGGATCATTGATGCATCATAGATGCATCAAAGATGGATCATTGATGCATCATAGATGAATCATAGATGCATCATAGATGCATCAAAGATGGGTCATTGATGCCATGATGCATCATAGATGAATCATAGATGCATCATAGATGCATCAAAGATGGATCATTGATGCATCATAGATGCATCAAAGATGGATCATTGATGCATCATAGATGAATCATAGATGCATCATAGATGCATCAAAGATGGATCATTGATGCATCATAGATGAATCATAGATGCATCATAGATGCATCAAAGGATGGATCATTGATGCATCATAGATGAATCATTGATGCATCATAGATGCATCAAAGATGGATCATTGATGCATCATAGATGAATCATAGATGCATCATAGATGCATCATAGATGCATCAAAGATGGATCATTGATGCATCATAGATGAATCATAGATGCATCAAAGGATGGATCATTGATGCATCATAGATGCATCAAAGGATGGATCATTGATGCATCATAGATGCATCAAAGATGGATCATTGATGCATCATAGATGAA
This sequence comes from Macrosteles quadrilineatus, assembly GCF_028750875.1. NCBI lineage: Eukaryota > Metazoa > Arthropoda > Insecta > Hemiptera > Cicadellidae > Macrosteles > Macrosteles quadrilineatus. Next base: position 125,895 of record NW_026542686.1, on the reverse strand, counting down.
TCATAGATGCATCATAGATGCATCAAAGATGGGTCATTGATGCCATGATGCATCTACGTTCCATCTATGATGCATCTATGATTCATCTATGATCCATCAATGATTCATCTATGATGCATCAATGATCCATCTTTGATGCATCTATGATGCATCTATGATTCATCTATGATGCATCAATGATCCATCTTTGATGCATCTATGATGCATCAATGATCCATCTTTGATGCATCTATGATGCATCTATGATTCATCTATGATGCATCAATGATCCATCTTTGATGCATCTATGATGCATCAATGATCCATCTATGATGCATCTATGATTCATCTATGATGGATCAATGATCCATCTATGATGCATCTATGTTCCATCTATGATGCATCTATGTTCCATCTATGATGCATTCCATCTATGACGCATCTATGTTCCATCTATGAAGCATCTATGATGTATCTATGATGAATCTATGATGCATCTATGATGCATCTATGATCCATCTATGATGCATCTGTGATCCATCTTTGATGCATCTATGATGCATCAATGATCCATCTTTGATGCATCTATGATGCATCTATGATTCATCTATGATGCATCAATGATCCATCTTTGATGCATCTATGATGCATCTATGATTTATCTATGATGCATCTTTGATTCATCTATGATGCATCTGTGATCCATCTTTGATGCATCTATGATGCATCTATGATTCATCTATGATGCATCAATGATCCATCTTTGATGCATCTATGATGCATCAATGATCCATCTTTGATGCATCAATGATCCATCTTTGATGCATCTATGATGCATCAATGATCCATCTTTGATGCATCTATGATGCATCTATGATTCATCTATGATGCATCAAAGATGGATCATTGATGCATCATAGATGAATCATAGATGCATCATAGATGCATCAAAGATGGATCATTGATGCATCATAGATGCATCAAAGATGGATCATTGATGCATCATAGATGAATCAAAGATGCATCATAGATAAATCATAGATGCATCATAGATGCATCAAAGATGGATCATTGATGCATCATAGATGCATCAAAGATGGATCATTGATGCATCATAGATGCATCAAAGATGGATCATTGATGCATCATAGATGCATCAAAGATGGATCACAGATGCATCATAGATGGATCATAGATGCATCATAGATTCATCATAGATACATCATAGATGCTTCATAGATGGAACATAGATGCGTCATAGATGGAATGCATCATAGATGAAACATAGATGCATCATAGATGGAACATAGATGCATCATAGATGGATCATTGATCCATCATAGATGAATCATAGATGCATCATAGATGCATCAAAGGATGGATCATTGATGCATCATAGATGCATCAAAGATGGATCATTGATGCATCATAGATGAATCATAGATGCATCATAGATGCATCAAAGATGGATCATTGATGCATCATAGATGCATCAAAGATGGATCATTGATGCATCATAGATGAATCATAGATGCATCATAGATGCATCAAAGGATGGATCATTGATGCATCATAGATGCATCAAAGATAGATCATTGATGCATCATAGATGAATCATAGATGCATCATAGATGCATCAAAGATGGATCATTGATGCATCATAGATGCATCAAAGATGGATCATTGATACATCATAGATGAATCATAGATGCATCATAGATGCATCAAAGATGGATCATTGATGCATCATAGATGAATCATTGATGGATCATAGATGAATCATAGATGCATCATAGATGGAACGTAGATGCATCATAGCATCAATGATCCATCTTTGATGCATCTATGATGCATCTATGATTCATCTATGATGCATCAATGATCCATCTTTGATGCATCTATGATGCATCAATGATCCATCTTTGATGCATCTATGATCCATCTTTGATGCATCTATGATGCATCAATGATCCATCCTTTGATGCATCTATGATTCATCAATGATGCATCAATGATCCATCTTTGATGCATCTATGATGCATCTATGATTCATCTATGATGCATCAATGATCCATCTTTGATGCATCTATGATGCATCAATGATTCATCTATGATGCATCAATGATCCATCTTTGATGCATTAATGATGCATCAATGATCCATCCTTTGATGCTTCTATGATGCATCTATGATTCATCTATGATGCATCAATGATCCATCTTTGATGCATCTATGATGCATCAATGATCCATCTTTGATGCATCTACGATGCATCAATGATCCATCTTTGATGCATCTATGATTCATCTATGATGCATCAATGATCCATCTTTGATGCATCTATGATGCATCAATGATCCATCTTTGATGCATCTATGATGCATCAATGATCCATCTTTGATGCATCTATGATGCATCTATGATTCATCTATGATGCATCAATGATGCATCAATGATTCATCTTTGATGCATCTATGATGCATCAATAATCCATCCTTTGATGCATCTATGATGCATCTATGATTCATCTATGATGCATCAATGATCCATCTTTGATGCATCTATAATGCATCAATGATCCATCCTTTGATGCATCTATGATGCATCTATTATTCATCTATGATGCATCAATGATCCATCTTTGATGCATCTATGATGCATCAATGATCCATCTTTGATGCATCTATGATGCATCTATGATTCATCTATGATGCATCAATGATGCATCAATGATTCATCTTTGATGCATCTATGATGCATCAATAATCCATCCTTTGATGCATCTATGATGCATCTATGATTCATCTATGATGCATCAATGATCCATCTTTGATGCATCTATGATGCATCTATGATCCATCTTTGATGCATCTTTGATTCATCTATGATGCATCTGTGATCCATCTTTGATGCATCTATGATGCATCAATGATCCATCTTTGATGCATCTATGATGCATCTATGATGCATCAATGATCCATCCTTTGATGCATCTATGATTCATCTATGATGCATCAATGATGCATCTATGATGCATCAATGATCCATCTTTGATGCATCTACGTTCCATCTATGATGCATCTACGTTCCATCTATGATGCATCTATGATTCATCTATGATCCATCAATGATTCATCTATGATGTATCTATGATCCATCTATGACGCATCTATGATCCATCTATGATGCATCTATGTTCCATCTATGACGCATCTATGATCCATCTATGATCCATCTATGTTCCATCTATGATGCATCTATGATGTATCTATGATGAATCTATGATGCATCATAGATGGTGCATAGATGCATCATAGATAGTGCATAGATGCATCAAAAATGGAACATAGATGCATCATAGATGTATCATAGATTGTAGATTGATCATAGGTAGGATCATGGATGTATCATAGATGGATCATAGATGCATCATAGATGGATCACAGATGCATCATAGATGCAACATAGATGCATCATAGATGGATCATAGATGCATCATAGATGCATCATAGATTCATCATAGATACATCATTGATGCTTCATAGATGGAACATTGATGCGTCATAGATGGAATGCATCATAGATGGAACATAGATGCATCATAGATGGAACATAGATGCATCATAGATGGAACATAGATGCATCATAGATGGATCATTGAAGCATCATAGATGAATCATAGATGCATCATAGATGCATCAAAGATGGATCATTGATGCATCATAGATGAATCATAGATGCATCATAGATGCATCAAAGATGGATCATTGATGCATCATAGATGAATCATAGATGCATCATAGATGCATCAAAGATGGATCATTGATGCATCATAGATGAATCATAGATGCATCAAAGATGGATCATTGATGCATCATAGATGGATCATTGATGCATAATAGATGAATCATAGATGCATCAAAGGATGGATCATTGATGCATCATAGATGCATCAAAGATGGATCATAGATGCATCAAAGATGGATCATTGATGCATCATAGATGCATCAAAGATGGATCATTGATGCATCATAGATGAATCATAGATGCATCATAGATGCATCAAAGATGGATCATTGATGCTATGATGCATCTACGTTCCATCTATGATGCATCTATGATTCATCTATGATCCATCAATGATTCATCTATGATGCATCAATGATCCATCTTTGATGCATCTATGATGCATCTATGATTCATCTATGATGCATCAATGATCCATCTTTGATGCATCTATGATGCATCAATGATCCATCTTTGATGCATCTATGATGCATCTATGATTCATCTATGATGCATCAATGATCCATCTTTGATGCATCTATGATGCATCAATGATCCATCCTTTGATGCATCTATGATGCATCTATGATTCATCTATGATGCATCAATGATCCATCTTTGATGCATCTATGATGCATCAATGATCCATCTTTGATGCATCTATGATGCATCAATGATCCATCTTTGATGCATCTATGATGCATCTATGATTCATCTATGATGCATCAATGATCCATCTATGATGCATCTATGATTCATCTATGATGGATCAATGATCCATCTATGATGCATCTATGTTCCATCTATGATGCATCTATGTTCCATCTATGATGCATTCCATCTATGACGCATCTATGTTCCATCTATGAAGCATCTATGATGTATCTATGATGAATCTATGATGCATCTATGATGCATCTATGATCCATCTATGATGCATCTGTGATCCATCTTTGATGCATCTATGATGCATCAATGATCCATCTTTGATGCATCTATGATTCATCTATGATGCATCAATGATCCATCTTTGATGCATCTATGATGCATCAATGATCCATCTTTGATGCATCTATGATGCATCTATGATCCATCTTTGATGCATCTTTGATTCATCTATGATGCATCTGTGATCCATCTTTGATGCATCTATGATGCATCAATGATCCATCTTTGATGCATCTATGATGCATCTATGATTCATCTATGATGCATCAATGATCCATCTTTGATGCATCTATGATGCATCAATGATCCATCTTTGATGCATCATCTTTGATGCATATATGATGCATCAATGATCCATCTTTGATGCATCTATGATGCATCAATGATCCATCTTTGATGCATCTATGATGCATCTATGATTCATCTATGATGCATCAATGATCCATCTTTGATGCATCTATGATGCATCAATGATCCATCCTTTGATGCATCTATGATCCATCTTTGATGCATCTATGATGCATCTATGATTCATCTATGATGCATCAATGATCCATCTTTGATGCATCTATGATGCATCAATGATCCATCCTTTGATGCATCTATGATGCATCATAGATGCATCAATGATCCATCTTTGATGCATTTATGATGCATCAATGATCCATCTTTGATGCATCTACGTTCCATCTATGATGCATCTACGTTCCATCTATGATGCATCTATGATTCATCTATGATCCATCAATGATTCATCTATGATGCATCTATGATCCATCTATGACGCATCTATGATCCATCTATGATGCATCTATGTTCCATCTATGACGCATCTATGATCCATCTATGATCCATCTATGTTCCATCTATGATGCATCTATGATGTATCTATGATGAATCTATGATGCATCATAGATGGTGCATAGATGCATCATAGATAGTGCATAGATGCATCAAAAATGGAACATAGATGCATCATAGATGTATCATAGATTGTAGATTGATCATAGGTAGGATCATAGATGGATCATAGATGCATCATAGATGGATCACAGATGCATCATAGATGCAACATAGATGCATCATAGATGGATCATAGATGCATCATAGATGCATCATAGATGCATCATAGATTCATCATAGATACATCATAGATGCATCATAGATTCATCATAGATACATCATAGATGCTTCATAGATGGAACATAGATGCGTCATAGATGGAATGCATCATAGATGGAACATAGATGCATCATAGATGGAACATAGATGCATCATAGATGGATCATTGATGCATAATAGATGAATCATAGATGCATCATAGATGCATCAAAGATGGATCATTGATGCATCATAGATGCATCAAAGATGGATCATTGATGCATCATAGATGAATCATAGATGCATCAAAGATGGATCATTGATGCATCATAGATGCATCAAAGATGGATCATTGATGCATCAATGATCCATCTTTGATGCATCATAGATGAATCATTGATGCATCATAGATGCATCAAAGGATGGATCATTGATGCATCATAGATGCATCAAAGATGAATCATTGATGCATCATAGATGAATCATAGATGCATCATAGATGCATCAAAGATGGATCATTGATGCATCATAGATGCATCAAAGATGGATCATTGATGCATCATAGATGAATCATAGATGCATCATAGATGCATCAAAGATGGATCATTGATGCATCATAGATGAATCATAGATGCATCATAGATGCATCAAAGGATGGATCATTGATGCATCATAGATGAATCATTGATGCATCATAGATGCATCAAAGATGGATCATTGATGCATCATAGATGAATCATAGATGCATCATAGATGCATCAAAGATGGATCATTGATGCATCATAGATGCATCAAAGATGGATCATTGATGCATCATAGATGAATCATAGATGCATCAAAGGATGGATCATTGATGCATCATAGATGCATCAAAGGATGGATCATTGATGCATCATAGATGCATCAAAGATGGATCATTGATGCATCATAGATGCATCAAAGATGGATCATTGATGCATCATAGATGAATCATAGATGCATCATAGATGCATCATAGATGCATCAAAGATGGGTCATTGATGCCATGATGCATCTACGTTCCATCTATGATGCATCTATGATTCATCTATGATCCATCAATGATTCATCTATGATGCATCAATGATCCATCTTTGATGCATCTATGATGCATCTATGATTCATCTATGATGCATCAATGATCCATCTTTGATGCATCTATGATGCATCAATGATCCATCTTTGATGCATCTATGATGCATCTATGATTCATCTATGATGCATCAATGATCCATCTTTGATGCATCTATGATGCATCAATGATCCATCCTTTGATGCATCTATGATGCATCTATGATTCATCTATGATGCATCAATGATCCATCTTTGATGCATCTATGATGCATCAATGATCCATCTTTGATGCATCTATGATGCATCTATGATTCATCTATGATGCATCAATGATCCATCTATGATGCATCTATGATTCATCTATGATGGATCAATGATCCATCTATGATGCATCTATGTTCCATCTATGATGCATCTATGTTCCATCTATGATGCATTCCATCTATGACGCATCTATGTTCCATCTATGAAGCATCTATGATGTATCTATGATGAATCTATGATGCATCTATGATGCATCTATGATCCATCTATGATGCATCTGTGATCCATCTTTGATGCATCTATGATGCATCAATGATCCATCTTTGATGCATCTATGATGCATCTATGATTCATCTATGATGCATCAATGATCCATCTTTGATGCATCTATGATGCATCAATGATCCATCTTTGATGCATCTATGATGCATCTATGATTTATCTATGATGCATCTTTGATTCATCTATGATGCATCTGTGATCCATCTTTGATGCATCTATGATGCATCAATGATCCATCTTTGATGCATCTATGATGCATCTATGATTCATCTATGATGCATCAATGATCCATCTTTGATGCATCTATGATGCATCAATGATCCATCTTTGATGCATCAATGATCCATCTTTGATGCATCTATGATGCATCAATGATCCATCTTTGATGCATCTATGATGCATCTATGATTCATCTATGATGCATCAAAGATGGATCATTGATGCATCATAGATGAATCATAGATGCATCATAGATGCATCAAAGATGGATCATTGATGCATCATAGATGCATCAAAGATGGATCATTGATGCATCATAGATGAATCAAAGATGCATCATAGATAAATCATAGATGCATCATAGATGCATCAAAGATGGATCATTGATGCATCATAGATGCATCAAAGATGGATCATTGATGCATCATAGATGCATCAAAGATGCATCATAGATGCATCAAAGATGGATCATTGATGCATCATAGATGCATCAAAGATGGATCACAGATGCATCATAGATGGATCATAGATGCATCATAGATTCATCATAGATACATCATAGATGCTTCATAGATGGAACATAGATGCGTCATAGATGGAATGCATCATAGATGGAACATAGATGCATCATAGATGGAACATAGATGCATCATAGATGGATCATTGATCCATCATAGATGAATCATAGATGCATCATAGATGCATCAAAGGATGGATCATTGATGCATCATAGATGCATCAAAGATGGATCATTGATGCATCATAGATGAATCATAGATGCATCATAGATGCATCAAAGATGGATCATTGATGCATCATAGATGCATCAAAGATGGATCATTGATGCATCATAGATGAATCATAGATGCATCATAGATGCATCAAAGGATGGATCATTGATGCATCATAGATGCATCAAAGATGGATCATTGATGCATCATAGATGAATCATAGATGCATCATAGATGCATCAAAGATGGATCATTGATGCATCAAAGATGGATCATTGATGCATCATAGATGCATCAAAGATGGATCATTGATGCATCATAGATGAATCATAGATGCATCATAGATGCATCAAAGATGGATCATTGATGCATCAAAGATGGATCATTGATGCATCATAGATGCATCAAAGATGGATCATTGATGCATCATAGATGAATCATAGATGCATCATAGATGCATCAAAGGATGGATCATTGATGCATCATAGATGCATCAAAGATGAATCATTGATGCATCATAGATGAATCATAGATGCATCATAGATGCATCAAAGATGGATCATTGATGCATCATAGATGAATCATAGATGCATCATAGATGCATCAAAGATGGATCATTGATGCATCATAGATGCATCAAAGATGGATCATTGATGCATCATAGATGAATCATAGATGCATCATAGATGCATCAAAGGATGGATCATTGATGCATCATAGATGAATCATTGATGCATATCAGATGCATCAAAGATGGATCATTGATGCATCATAGATGAATCATAGATGCATCATAGATGCATCAAAGATGGAAAATTGATGCATCATAGATGCATCAAAGATGGATAATTGATGCATCATAGATGAATCATAGATGCATCAAAGGATGGATCATTGATGCATCATAGATGCATCAAAGATGGATCATAGATGCATCAAAGATGGATCATTGATGCATCATAGATGCATCAAAGATGGATCATAGATGCATCAAAGATGGATCATAGATGCATCATAGATGCATCAAAGATGGATCATTGATGCTATGATGCATCTACGTTCCATCTATGATGCATCTATGATTCATCTATGATCCATCAATGATTCATCTATGATGCATCAATGATCCATCTTTGATGCATCTATGATGCATCTATGATTCATCTATGATGCATCAATGATCCATCTTTGATGCATCTATGATGCATCAATGATCCATCTTTGATGCATTTATGATGCATCTATGATTCATCTATGATGCATCAATGATCCATCTTTGATGCATCTATGATGCATCAATGATCCATCCTTTGATGCATCTATGATGCATCTATGATTCATCTATGATGCATCAATGATCCATCTTTGATGCATCTATGATGCATCAATGATCCATCTTTGATGCATCTATGATGCATCTATGATTCATCTATGATGCATCAATGATCCATCTATGATGCATCTATGATTCATCTATGATGGATCAATGATCCATCTATGATGCATCTATGTTCCATCTATGATGCATCTATGTTCCATCTATGATGCATTCCATCTATGACGCATCTATGTTCCATCTATGAAGCATCTATGATGTATCTATGATGAATCTATGATGCATCTATGATGCATCTATGATCCATCTATGATGCATCTGTGATCCATCTTTGATGCATCTATGATGCATCAATGATCCATCTTTGATGCATCTATGATGCATCTATGATTCATCTATGATGCATCAATGATCCATCTTTGATGCATCTATGATGCATCAATGATCCATCTTTGATGCATCTATGATGCATCTATGATTTATCTATGATGCATCTTTGATTCATCTATGATGCATCTGTGATCCATCTTTGATGCATCTATGATGCATCAATGATCCATCTTTGATGCATCTATGATGCATCTATGATTCATCTATGATGCATCAATGATCCATCTTTGATGCATCTATGATGCATCAATGATCCATCTTTAATGCATCTATGATGCATCAATGATCCATCTTTGATGCATCTATGATGCATCTATGATTCATCTATGATGCATCAAAGATGGATCATTGATGCATCATAGATGAATCATAGATGCATCATAGATGCATCAAAGATGGATCATTGATGCATCATAGATGCATCAAAGATGGATCATTGATGCATCATAGATGAATCAAAGATGCATCATAGATAAATCATAGATGCATCATAGATGCATCAAAGATGCATCATAGATGCATCAAAGATGGATCATTGATGCATCATAGATGCATCAAAGATGGATCACAGATGCATCATAGATGGATCATAGATGCATCATAGATTCATCATAGATACATCATAGATGCTTCATAGATGGAACATAGATGCGTCATAGATGGAATGCATCATAGATGGAACATAGATGCATCATAGATGGAACATAGATGCATCATAGATGGATCATTGATCCATCATAGATGAATCATAGATGCATCATAGATGCATCAAAGGATGGATCATTGATGCATCATAGATGCATCAAAGATGGATCATTGATGCATCATAGATGAATCATAGATGCATCATAGATGCATCAAAGATGGATCATTGATGCATCATAGATGCATCAAAGATGGATCATTGATGCATCATAGATGAATCATAGATGCATCATAGATGCATCAAAGGATGGATCATTGATGCATCTGTAGCGGGTGGCCGTTTGGAGTGAGGAGACTACGGGGGTAATGGAGTGGTACGGAGGAGGTGTATTTTGGGTAATCAGGAGGGAATAAACAGGGTAATGCTAATAGGTTAGGAAAAGGTGTGTCTGGACCAAACTTAACATAAGCGTGCTGAATCTGCTACCAATAGAATTAGGAAGATTGCTGGGGACCAGAGGGACGGAGACCTTTTACCCAGATCAGAACACTTGCCTAGCCAGCTTTGATTGAACTAATGGAACTAACTATTTAAATATAAACCTATCCTTCCACTATGAACTGAAATTGGGTAATTACTTACTAATTACTGATGAGTGAATGAATGATATTTAATTGAATACTGAATGAGAAATAAGTATGAATTGATTTAAACTATAAGGTTACATTCTGGGAACATGAGGTCTAGTTAACAGGTTTCGAATGGTTAATGGCAGAGTGCCACCAACCGGCTAAATTGTCAATTCCTACATTTCCGTAGTCGGGTGAGCCAGAAGGGCTCCCCGCTAGTTACCTGACTTAGCCAGACATTTTGCCTACTTAATTACTACATACTAATTAATATAACTTATCCCAAACATCGAAGTGAAGTCGTGGAACTTTTCCGAGAGGTTCTATATCCAGATGCCGGTTTGCGAAGAAGGAGGACAAGACTAGGAAGGTGGGGATAGAGCATTGGTGCAGTCGCGGCAGGCAACGAGATGAACATGCAGCCCGGCTTCGCGAACTGCACACACTATAAAAATATAGCGTGCCGCTATGCGTCACAACCACCCCCCTTACGACGAAAGAAAAGAAAAGAACAGAACAGTTTTTTTTTTTTTTTTGGAGGTTGGTGAAAGGGTTTGGTTTGGTGTGTTTTTTTTTTTTTTTTTGGTGGGGAAGATTGTCGTTCGATTTGCTTCCAGATGTGGAAGGTTCTGACCAGCCTGGCTGTAATAGGCACCTCGGACCACCGGACTTTCCCGAACCAACCACGGCAGAGAGCGGGATCCACCCCCCCTGCGAAAAGAGGAAGGCATTGTGGGGACGACAGTTTGTTTCCCTAACCTGGCAAAAATTGGAATTGAATTGCTTTCTGTTGTGAAATAAAAAGGGACGGACAACTGCACGCACAAAAGATTTTTTTTTTTTTTTTTTTTTTTTTTTAATTAGGGTTTTCTTCCTAAGGCATTGCTGGTGCACTGTGGGGAATTAGAGATCAGCTGGTGTGTCTTCTGGAGATGCAGGTCTTGAGAGGTGCTGATGGTATGGGCTAAGTGTTGAGGCAGCAGGCTGAGTGTAGGCAAAGAGATGTTGTGTGCTGATGACTCATGCGGACAAGGCCGGAGCATCGCAGGCTGCGCCCAAGGTGTGTTGGCTGATGACTCATGCGGACAAGGCCGGAGCATCGCTGACTGATGATGGGGGATGTAGAAGGTAAAATGTCTCTTGTGGTCCAAAACAGATGTGCACGATACTTCATGATTGATTGGTATGCGGGAAAATTGTAGAGTTGTTAATTGACTTTGCTTTTTCATTTGATTTATTTATTATTTTTTTGTTGCTTTGATTGTGCAGTTGTCTGCTTTCTATTAAATAATGCTGGGGGAAATGAATATTTAATCCGATCGCAGATGATCATAAAAAAAACTTGTTCAAGGTGACTGTCGTTGTGGAAATGAAGAAGGGTTGGTCGCAAGGTGGAGGTCCGATCACTGACGGGTTGGCTCGGACTCAAAAGGTGAACCATGGGTTCGTTGGGGCCGAGCTACTCAAAACCAGACTGATGGAACTCGCGGATACCGTTTTGGGGTCTGTGTGTTGAAGGGGTTTGGAAGGATAGTAAACTGTTCTTGTAAAATTTTTTTTTTTTTTTTTTTTTTTTTTATAACATTTCGCATGCAGAAAATTACGCATGCAGAATATGTGCGTGCACAAAATTGCGCGTGCAGAACATTGCGCGTCGGTAAACGCTAGAAAAAGGTGGGGGTAGGTATTCTTGGGATTCTGGAGATTGTTTCCTTATCAAGTATTTCCCTTGAAAGGCAAGGCTTCCGGTTCGTTTGGTTTTTTTTTGTAAAAAAATAAAAGTACTGAGTTTCTTGACTAAACTGGTAACTATTTCTCCCTAAATCTAACTACCTCTACCTTAGTGACTAATTAAGCTAAGAAGTGTGAAGAGAAAATAAGGGAGGTAAAGGAAAGAATAGAAAGAGAGTTTGTCTCTAAACACTCGACGGGCCCTCTAAACACTGGAAGCGTGCTGGGCCCATAACCCAGAGGTCCGTGGATCGTAACCACGCTCTGCTACCATATGTAGCGGGTGGCCGTTTGGAGTGAGGAGACTACGGGGGTAATGGAGTGGTACGGAGGAGGTGTATTTTGGGTAATCAGGAGGGAATAAACAGGGTAATGCTAATAGGTTAGGAAAAGGTGTGTCTGGACCAAACTTAACATAAGCGTGCTGAATCTGCTACCAATAGAATTAGGAAGATTGCTGGGGACCAGAGGGACGGAGACCTTTTACCCAGATCAGAACACTTGCCTAGCCAGCTTTGATTGAACTAATGGAACTAACTATTTAAATATAAACCTATCCTTCCACTATGAACTGAAATTGGGTAATTACTTACTAATTACTGATGAGTGAATGAATGATATTTAATTGAATACTGAATGAGAAATAAGTATGAATTGATTTAAACTATAAGGTTACATTCTGGGAACATGAGGTCTAGTTAACAGGTTTCGAATGGTTAATGGCAGAGTGCCACCAACCGGCTAAATTGTCAATTCCTACATTTCCGTAGTCGGGTGAGCCAGAAGGGCTCCCCGCTAGTTACCTGACTTAGCCAGACATTTTGCCTACTTAATTACTACATACTAATTAATATAACTTATCCCAAACATCGAAGTGAAGTCGTGGAACTTTTCCGAGAGGTTCTATATCCAGATGCCGGTTTGCGAAGAAGGAGGACAAGACTAGGAAGGTGGGGATAGAGCATTGGTGCAGTCGCGGCAGGCAACGAGATGAACATGCAGCCCGGCTTCGCGAACTGCACACACTATAAAAATATAGCGTGCCGCTATGCGTCACACATCATAGATGCATCAAAGATGGATCATTGATGCATCATAGATGAATCATAGATGCATCATAGATGCATCATAGATGCATCAAAGATGGATCATTGATGCATCATAGATGCATCAAAGATGGATCATTGATGCATCATAGATGCATCAAAGATGGATCATTGATGCATCATAGATGAATCATAGATGCATCATAGATGCATCAAAGATGGATCATTGATGCATCAAAGATGGATCATTGATGCATCATAGATGCATCAAAGATGGATCATTGATGCATCATAGATGAATCATAGATGCATCATAGATGCATCAAAGGATGGATCATTGATGCATCATAGATGCATCAAAGATGAATCATTGATGCATCATAGATGAATCATAGATGCATCATAGATGCATCAAAGATGGATCATTGATGCATCATAGATGAATCATAGATGCATCATAGATGCATCAAAGATGGATCATTGATGCATCATAGATGCATCAAAGATGGATCATTGATGCATCATAGATGCATCAAAGATGGATCATTGATGCATCATAGATGCATCAAAGATGGATCATTGATGCATCATAGATGAATCATAGATGCATCATAGATGCATCAAAGGATGGATCATTGATGCATCATAGATGAATCATTGATGCATATCAGATGCATCAAAGATGGATCATTGATGCATCATAGATGAATCATAGATGCATCATAGATGCATCAAAGATGGAAAATTGATGCATCATAGATGCATCAAAGATGGATCATTGATGCATCATAGATGAATCATAGATGCATCAAAGGATGGATCATTGATGCATCATAGATGCATCAAAGATGGATCATAGATGCATCAAAGATGGATCATTGATGCATCATAGATGCATCAAAGATGGATCATTGATGCATCATAGATGAATCATAGATGCATCATAGATGCATCAAAGATGGATCATTGATGCTATGATGCATCTACGTTCCATCTATGATGCATCTATGATTCATCTATGATCCATCAATGATTCATCTATGATGCATCAATGATCCATCTTTGATGCATCTATGATGCATCTATGATTCATCTATGATGCATCAATGATCCATCTTTGATGCATCTATGATGCATCAATGATCCATCTTTGATGCATCTATGATGCATCTATGATTCATCTATGATGCATCAATGATCCATCTTTGATGCATCTATGATGCATCAATGATCCATCCTTTGATGCATCAATGATCCATCTTTGATGCATCTATGATGCATCAATGATCCATCTTTGATGCATCTATGATGCATCAATGATCCATCTTTGATGCATCTATGATGCATCTATGATTCATCTATGATGCATCAATGATCCATCTATGATGCATCTATGATTCATCTATGATGGATCAATGATCCATCTATGATGCATCTATGTTCCATCTATGATGCATCTATGTTCCATCTATGATGCATTCCATCTATGACGCATCTATGTTCCATCTATGAAGCATCTATGATGTATCTATGATGAATCTATGATGCATCTATGATGCATCTATGATCCATCTATGATGCATCTGTGATCCATCTTTGATGCATCTATGATGCATCAATTATCCATCTTTGATGCATCTATGATGCATCTATGATTCATCTATGATGCATCAATGATCCATCTTTGATGCATCTATGATGCATCAATGATCCATCTTTGATGCATCTATGATGCATCTATGATTTATCTATGATGCATCTTTGATTCATCTATGATCCATCTATGTTCCATCTATGATGCATCTATGATGAATCTATGATGCATCATAGATGGTGCATAGATGCATCATAGATAGTGCATAGATGCATCAAAAATGGAACATAGATGCATCATAGATGTATCATAGATTGTAGATTGATCATAGGTAGGATCATAGATGGATCATAGATGCATCATTGATGGATCACAGATGCATCATAGATGCAACATAGATGCATCATAGATGGATCATAGATGCATCATAGATGCATCATAGATTCATCATAGATACATCATAGATGCTTCATAGATGGAACATAGATTCGTCATAGATGGAATGCATCATAGATGGAACATAGATGCATCATAGATGGAACATAGATGCATCATAGATGGATCATTGATGCATCATAGATGAATCATAGATGCATCATAGATGCATCAAAGATGGATCATTGATTCATCATAGATGCATCAAAGATGGATCATTAATACATCATAGATGAATCATAGATGCATCAAAGATGGATCATTGATGCATCATAGATGCATCAAAGATGGATCATTGATGCATCAAAGATGGATCATTGATGCATCATAGATGCATCAAAGATGGATCATTGATGCATCATAGATGAATCATAGATGCATCATAGATGAATCATAGATGCATCATAGATGCATCAAAAGATGGATCATTGATGCATCATAGATGCATCAAAGATGAATCATTGATGCAACATAGATGAATCATAGATGCATCATAGATGCATCAAAGATGGATCATTGATGCATCATAGATGCATCAAAGATGGATCATTGATGCATCATAGATGAATCAAAGATGGATCATTGATGCATCATAGATGAATCATAGATGCATCATAGATGCATCAAAGGATGGATCATTGATGCATCATAGATGCATCAAAGATGGATCATTGATGCATCATAGATGAATCATTGATGCATCTGCATCAAAGATGGATCATTGATGCATCATAGATGAATCATAGATGCATCATAGATGCATCAAAGATGGATCATTGATGCATCATAGATGCATCAAAGATGGATCACAGATGCATCATAGATGAATCAAAGATGCATCATAGATAAATCATAGATGCATCATAGATGCATCAAAGATGGATCATTGATGCATCATAGATGAATCATAGATGCATCATAGATGCATCAAAGATGGATCACAGATGCATCATAGATGGATCATAGATGCATCATAGATGCATCATAGATTCATCATAGATACATCATAGATGCTTCATAGATGGAACATAGATGCGTCATAGATGGAATGCATCATAGATGGAACATAGATGCATCATAGATGGAACATAGATGCATCATAGATGGATCATTGATCCATCATAGATGAATCATAGATGCATCATAGATGGATCATTGATGCATCATAGATGAATCATAGATGCATCATAGATGCATCAAAGGATGGATCATTGATGCATCATAGATGCATCAAAGATGGATCATTGATGAATCATAGATGCATCATAGATGCATCAAAGATGGATCATTGATGCATCATAGATGCATCAAAGATGGATCATTGATGCATCATAGATGAATCATAGATGCATCATAGATGCATCAAAGATGGATCATTGATGCATCATAGATGAATCATTGATGGATCATAGATGAATCATAGATGCATTATAGATGGAACGTAGATGCATCATAGCATCAATGATCCATCTTTGATGCATCTATGATGCATCTATGATTCATCAATGATTCATCTATGATGCATCAATGATCCATCTTTGATGCATCTATGATGCATCTATGATTCATCTATGATGCATCAATGATCCATCTTTGATGCATCTATGGATAATGCATCCATCTTGATGATCCATCTATCATAGATGGAACATAGATGCATCATAGATGGATCATTGATCCATCATAGATGAATCATAGATGAATCATAGATGCATCATAGATGCATCAATGATCCATCTTTGATGCATCTATGATCCATCTTTGATGCATCTATGATGCATCAATGATCCATCCTTTGATGCATCTATGATTCATCTGTGATGCATCAATGATCCATCTTTGATGCATCTATGATGCATCAATGATCCATCTTTGATGCATCTATGATGCATCTATGATTCATCTATGATGCATCAATGATCCATCTTTGATTCATCTATGATGCATCAATGATTCATCTATGATGCATCAATGATCCATCTTTGATGCATCTATGATGCATCAATGATCCATCCTTTGATGCATCCATGATGCATCTATGATTCATCTATGATGCATCAATGATCCATCTTTGATGCATCTATGATGCATCTATGATGCATCAAAGATGGATCATTGATGCATAATAGATGAATCATAGATGCATCAAAGGATGGATCATTGATGCATCATAGATGAATCATAGATGCATCATAGATGCATCAAAGATGGATCATTGATGCTATGATGCATCTACGTTCCATCTATGATGCATCTATGATTCATCTATGATCCATCAATGATTCATCTATGATGCATCAATGATCCATCTTTGATGCATCTATGATGCATCTATGATTCATCTATGATGCATCAATGATCCATCTTTGATGCATCTATGATGCATCAATGTACCATCTTTGATGCATCTATGATGCATCTATGATTCATCTA
Source organism: Macrosteles quadrilineatus (assembly GCF_028750875.1). NCBI lineage: Eukaryota > Metazoa > Arthropoda > Insecta > Hemiptera > Cicadellidae > Macrosteles > Macrosteles quadrilineatus. The sequence continues at coordinate 107,253 of NW_026542686.1, read as the reverse complement.
TGATGCATCAATGATCCATCTTTGATGCATCTATGATGCATCAATGATCCATCCTTTGATGCATCTATGATGCATCTATGATTCATCTATGATGCATCAATGATCCATCTTTGATGCATCTATGATGCATCAATGATCCATCTTTGATGCATCTATGATGCATCTATGATTCATCTATGATTCATCTATGATGGATCAATGATCCATCTATGATGCATCTATGTTCCATCTATGATGCATCTATGTTCCATCTATGATGCATTCCATCTATGACGCATCTATGTTCCATCTATGAAGCATCTATGATGTATCTATGATGAATCTATGATGCATCTATGATGCATCTATGATCCATCTATGATGCATCTGTGATCCATCTTTGATGCATCTATGATGCATCAATGATCCATCTTTGATGCATCTATGATTCATCTATGATGCATCAATGATCCATCTTTGATGCATCTATGATGCATCAATGATCCATCTTTGATGCATCTATGATGCATCTATGATTTATCTATGATGCATCTTTGATTCATCTATGATGCATCTGTGATCCATCTTTGATGCATCTATGATACATCAATGATCCATCTTTGATGCATCTATGATGCATCTATGATTCATCTATGATGCATCAATGATCCATCTTTGATGCATCTATGATGCATCAATGATCCATCTTTGATGCATCATCTTTGATGCATATATGATGCATCAATGATCCATCTTTGATGCATCTATGATGCATCAATGATCCATCTTTGATGCATCTATGATGCATCTATGATTCATCTATGATGCATCAATGATCCATCTTTGATGCATCTATGATGCATCAATGATCCATCTTTGATGCATCTATGATGCATCAATGATCCATCCTTTGATGCATCTATGATCCATCTTTGATGCATCTATGATGCATCTATGATTCATCTATGATGCATCAATGATCCATCTTTGATGCATCTATGATGCATCAATGATCCATCCTTTGATGCATCTATGATGCATCATAGATGCATCAATGATCCATCTTTGATGCATTTATGATGCATCAATGATCCATCTTTGATGCATCTACGTTCCATCTATGATGCATCTACGTTCCATCTATGATGCATCTATGATCCATCTATGACGCATCTATGATCCATCTATGATGCATCTATGTTCCATCTATGACGCATCTATGATCCATCTATGATCCATCTATGTTCCATCTATGATGCATCTATGATGTATCTATGATGAATCTATGATGCATCATAGATGGTGCATAGATGCATCATAGATAGTGCATAGATGCATCAAAAATGGAACATAGATGCATCATAGATGTATCATAGATTGTAGATTGATCATAGGTAGGATCATAGATGCATCATAGATGGATCACAGATGCATCATAGATGCAACATAGATGCATCATAGATGGATCATAGATGGATCATAGATGCATCATAGATGCATCATAGATTCATCATAGATACATCATAGATGCTTCATAGATGGAACATAGATGCGTCATAGATGGAATGCATCATAGATGGAACATAGATGCATCATAGATGGAACATAGATGCATCATAGATGGATCATTGATGCATCATAGATGAATCATAGATGCATCATAGATGCATCAAAGATGGATCATTGATGCATCATAGATGCATCAAAGATGGATCATTGATGCATCATAGATGAATCATAGATGCATCAAAGATGGATCATTGATGCATCATAGATGCATCAAAGATGGATCATTGATGCATCAAAGATGGATCATTGATGCATCATAGATGAATCATAGATGCATCATAGATGCATCAAAGGATGGATCATTGATGCATCATAGATGCATCAAAGATGAATCATTGATGCATCATAGATGAATCATAGATGCATCATAGATGCATCAAAGATGGATCATTGATGCATCATAGATGCATCAAAGATGGATCATTGATGCATCATAGATGAATCATAGATGCATCAAAGATGGATCATTGATGCATCATAGATGAATCATAGATGCATCATAGATGCATCAAAGATGGATCATTGATGCATCATAGATGCATCAAAGATGGATCATTGATGCATCATAGATGAATCATAGATGCATCAAAGGATGGATCATTGATGCATCATAGATGCATCAAAGGATGGATCATTGATGCATCATAGATGCATCAAAGATGGATCATTGATGCATCATAGATGCATCAAAGATGGGTCATTGATGCATCATAGATGAATCATAGATGCATCATAGATGCATCAAAGATGGGTCATTGATGCCATGATGCATCTACGTTCCATCTATGATGCATCTATGATTCATCTATGATCCATCAATGATTCATCTATGATGCATCAATGATCCATCTTTGATGCATCTATGATGCATCTATGATTCATCTATGATGCATCAATGATCCATCTATGATGCATCAATGATCCATCTTTGATGCATCTATGATGCATCAATGATCCATCTTTGATGCATCTATGATGCATCTATGATTCATCTATGATGCATCAATGATCCATCTTTGATGCATCTATGATGCATCAATGATCCATCCTTTGATGCATCTATGATGCATCTATGATTCATCTATGATGCATCAATGATCCATCTTTGATGCATCTATGATGCATCAATGATCCATCTTTGATGCATCTATGATGCATCTATGATTCATCTATGATGCATCAATGATCCATCTATGATGCATCTATGATTCATCTATGATGGATCAATGATCCATCTATGATGCATCTATGTTCCATCTATGATGCATCTATGTTCCATCTATGATGCATTCCATCTATGACGCATCTATGTTCCATCTATGAAGCATCTATGATGTATCTATGATGAATCTATGATGCATCTATGATGCATCTATGATCCATCTATGATGCATCTGTGATCCATCTTTGATGCATCTATGATGCATCAATGATCCATCTTTGATGCATCTATGATGCATCTATGATTCATCTATGATGCATCAATGATCCATCTTTGATGCATCTATGATGCATCAATGATCCATCTTTGATGCATCTATGATGCATCTATGATTTATCTATGATGCATCTTTGATTCATCTATGATGCATCTGTCATCCATCTTTGATGCATCTATGATGCATCAATGATCCATCTTTGATGCATCTATGATGCATCTATTATTCATCTATGATGCATCAATGATCCATCTTTGATGCATCTATGATGCATCAATGATCCATCTTTGATGCATCAATGATCCATCTTTGATGCATCTATGATGCATCAATGATCCATCTTTGATGCATCTATGATGCATCTATGATTCATCTATGATGCATCAAAGATGGATCATTGATGCATCATAGATGAATCATAGATGCATCATAGATGCATCAAAGATGGATCATTGATGCATCATAGATGCATCAAAGATGGATCATTGATGCATCATAGATGAATCAAAGATGCATCATAGATAAATCATAGATGCATCATAGATGCATCAAAGATGGATCATTGATGCATCATAGATGCATCAAAGATGGATCATTGATGCATCATAGATGCATCAAAGATGGATCATTGATGCATCATAGATGCATCAAAGATGGATCACAGATTCATCATAGATGGATCATAGATGCATCATAGATTCATCATAGATACATCATAGATGCTTCATAGATGGAACATAGATGCGTCATAGATGGAATGCATCATAGATGGAACATAGATGCATCATAGATGGAACATAGATGCATCATAGATGGATCATTGATCCATCATAGATGAATCATAGATGCATCATAGATGCATCAAAGGATGGATCATTGATGCATCATAGATGCATCAAAGATGGATCATTGATGCATCATAGATGAATCATAGATGCATCATAGATGCATCAAAGATGGATCATTGATGCATCATAGATGCATCAAAGATGGATCATTGATGCATCATAGATGCATCAAAGATGGATCATTGATGCATCATAGATGAATCATAGATGCATCATAGATGCATCAAAGGATGGATCATTGATGCATCATAGATGCATCAAAGATGGATCATTGATGCATCATAGATGAATCATAGATGCATCATAGATGCATCAAAGATGGATCATTGATGCATCATAGATGCATCAAAGATGGATCATTGATGCATCATAGATGAATCATAGATGCATCATAGATGCATCAAAGATGGATCATTGATGCATCAAAGATGGATCATTGATGCATCATAGATGCATCAAAGATGGATCATTGATGCATCATAGATGAATCATAGATGCATCATAGATGCATCAAAGGATGGATCATTGATGCATCATAGATGCATCAAAGATGAATCATTGATGCATCATAGATGAATCATAGATGCATCATAGATGCATCAAAGATGGATCATTGATGCATCATAGATGAATCATAGATGCATCATAGATGCATCAAAGATGGATCATTGATGCATCATAGATGCATCAAAGATGGATCATTGATGCATCATAGATGCATCAAAGATGGATCATTGATGCATCATAGATGAATCATAGATGCATCATAGATGCATCAAAGGATGGATCATTGATGCATCATAGATGAATCATTGATGCATATCAGATGCATCAAAGATGGATCATTGATGCATCATAGATGAATCATAGATGCATCATAGATGCATCAAAGATGGAAAATTGATGCATCATAGATGCATCAAAGATGGATCATTGATGCATCATAGATGAATCATAGATGCATCAAAGGATGGATCATTGATGCATCATAGATGCATCAAAGATGGATCATAGATGCATCAAAGATGGATCATTGATGCATCATAGATGCATCAAAGATGGATCATTGATGCATCATAGATGAATCATAGATGCATCATAGATGCATCAAAGATGGATCATTGATGCTATGATGCATCTACGTTCCATCTATGATGCATCTATGATTCATCTATGATCCATCAATGATTCATCTATGATGCATCAATGATCCATCTTTGATGCATCTATGATGCATCTATGATTCATCTATGATGCATCAATGATCCATCTTTGATGCATCTATGATGCATCAATGATCCATCTTTGATGCATCTATGATGCATCTATGATTCATCTATGATGCATCAATGATCCATCTTTGATGCATCTATGATGCATCAATGATCCATCCTTTGATGCATCTATGATGCATCTATGATTCATCTATGATGCATCAATGATCCATCTTTGATGCATCTATGATGCATCAATGATCCATCTTTGATGCATCTATGATGCATCTATGATTCATCTATGATGCATCAATGATCCATCTATGATGCATCTATGATTCATCTATGATGGATCAATGATCCATCTATGATGCATCTATGTTCCATCTATGATGCATCTATGTTCCATCTATGATGCATTCCATCTATGACGCATCTATGTTCCATCTATGAAGCATCTATGATGTATCTATGATGAATCTATGATGCATCTATGATGCATCTATGATCCATCTATGATGCATCTGTGATCCATCTTTGATGCATCTATGATGCATCAATGATCCATCTTTGATGCATCTATGATGCATCTATGATTCATCTATGATGCATCAATGATCCATCTTTGATGCATCTATGATGCATCAATGATCCATCTTTGATGCATCTATGATGCATCTATGATTCATCTATGATGCATCAATGATCCATCTATGATGCATCTATGATTCATCTATGATGCATCAATGATCCATCTTTGATGCATCTATGATGCATCAATGATCCATCTTTGATGCATCTATGATGCATCTATGATGCATCTATGATTTATCTATGATGCATCTTTGATTCATCTATGATCCATCTATGTTCCATCTATGATGCATCTATGATGTATCTATGATGAATCTATGATGCATCATAGATGGTGCATAGATGCATCATAGATAGTGCATAGATGCATCAAAAATGGAACATAGATGCATCATAGATGTATCATAGATTGTAGATTGATCATAGGTAGGATCATAGATGGATCATAGATGCATCATTGATGGATCACAGATGCATCATAGATGCAACATAGATGCATCATAGATGGATCATAGATGCATCATAGATGCATCATAGATTCATCATAGATACATCATAGATGCTTCATAGATGGAACATAGATTCGTCATAGATGGAATGCATCATAGATGGAACATAGATGCATCATAGATGGAACATAGATGCATCATAGATGGATCATTGATGCATCATAGATGAATCATAGATGCATCATAGATGCATCAAAGATGGATCATTGATGCATCATAGATGCATCAAAGATGGATCATTGATGCATCATAGATGAATCATAGATGCATCAAAGATGGATCATTGATGCATCATAGATGCATCAAAGATGGATCATTGATGCATCAAAGATGGATCATTGATGCATCATAGATGCATCAAAGATGGATCATTGATGCATCATAGATGAATCATAGATGCATCATAGATGCATCAAAGGATGGATCATTGATGCATCATAGATGCATCAAAGATGAATCATTGATGCAACATAGATGAATCATAGATGCATCATAGATGAATCATAGATGCATCATAGATGCATCAAAGATGGATCATTGATGCATCATAGATGAATCATAGATGCATCATAGATGCATCAAAGGATGGATCATTGATGCATCATAGATGCATCAAAGATGGATCATTGATGCATCATAGATGAATCATTGATGCATCTGCATCAAAGATGGATCATTGATGCATCATAGATGAATCATAGATGCATCATAGATGCATCAAAGATGGATCATTGATGCATCATAGATGCATCAAAGATGGATCACAGATGCATCATAGATGAATCAAAGATGCATCATAGATAAATCATAGATGCATCATAGATGCATCAAAGATGGATCATTGATGCATCATAGATGAATCATAGATGCATCATAGATGCATCAAAGATGGATCATTGATGCATCATAGATGCATCAAAGATGGATCACAGATGCATCATAGATGGATCATAGATGCATCATAGATGCATCATAGATTCATCATAGATACATCATAGATGCTTCATAGATGGAACATAGATGCGTCATAGATGGAATGCATCATAGATGGAACATAGATGCATCATAGATGGAACATAGATGCATCATAGATGGATCATTGATCCATCATAGATGAATCATAGATGCATCATAGATGGATCATTGATGCATCATAGATGAATCATAGATGCATCATAGATGCATCAAAGGATGGATCATTGATGCATCATAGATGCATCAAAGATGGATCATTGATGAATCATAGATGCATCATAGATGCATCAAAGATGGATCATTGATGCATCATAGATGCATCAAAGATGGATCATTGATGCATCATAGATGAATCATAGATGCATCATAGATGCATCAAAGATGGATCATTGATGCATCATAGATGAATCATTGATGGATCATAGATGAATCATAGATGCATTATAGATGGAACGTAGATGCATCATAGCATCAATGATCCATCTTTGATGCATCTATGATGCATCTATGATTCATCTATGATGCATCAATGATCCATCTTTGATGCATCTATGATCCATCTTTGATGCATCTATGATGCATCAATGATCCATCTTTTGATGCATCTATGATTCATCTATGATGCATCAATGATCCATCTTTGATGCATCTATGATGCATCAATGATCCATCTTTGATGCATCTATGATGCATCTATGATTCATCTATGATGCATCAATGATCCATCTTTGATTCATCTATGATGCATCAATGATTCATCTATGATGCATCAATGATCCATCTTTGATGCATCTATGATGCATCAATGATCCATCCTTTGATGCATCTATGATGCATCTATGATTCATCTATGATGCATCAATGATCCATCTTTGATGCATATATGATGCATCAAAGATGGATCATTGATGCATAATAGATGAATCATAGATGCATCAAAGGATGGATCATTGATGCATCATAGATGAATCATAGATGCATCATAGATGCATCAAAGATGGATCATTGATGCTATGATGCATCTACGTTCCATCTATGATGCATCTATGATTCATCTATGATCCATCAATGATTCATCTATGATGCATCAATGATCCATCTTTGATGCATCTATGATGCATCTATGATGCATCTATGATTCATCTATGATGCATCAATGATCCATCTTTGATGCATCTATGATGCATCAATGATCCATCTTTGATGCATCTATGATGCATCTATGATTCATCTATGATGCATCAATGATCCATCTTTGATGCATCTATGATGCATCAATGATCCATCCTTTGATGCATCTATGATGCATCTATGATTCATCTATGATGCATCAATGATCCATCTTTGATGCATCTATGATGCATCAATGATCCATCTTTGATGCATCTATGATGCATCTATGATTCATCTATGATTCATCTATGATGGATCAATGATCCATCTATGATGCATCTATGTTCCATCTATGATGCATCTATGTTCCATCTATGATGCATTCCATCTATGACGCATCTATGTTCCATCTATGAAGCATCTATGATGTATCTATGATGAATCTATGATGCATCTATGATGCATCTATGATCCATCTATGATGCATCTGTGATCCATCTTTGATGCATCTATGATGCATCAATGATCCATCTTTGATGCATCTATGATTCATCTATGATGCATCAATGATCCATCTTTGATGCATCTATGATGCATCAATGATCCATCTTTGATGCATCTATGATGCATCTATGATTTATCTATGATGCATCTTTGATTCATCTATGATGCATCTGTGATCCATCTTTGATGCATCTATGATACATCAATGATCCATCTTTGATGCATCTATGATGCATCTATGATTCATCTATGATGCATCAATGATCCATCTTTGATGCATCTATGATGCATCAATGATCCATCTTTGATGCATCATCTTTGATGCATATATGATGCATCAATGATCCATCTTTGATGCATCTATGATGCATCAATGATCCATCTTTGATGCATCTATGATGCATCTATGATTCATCTATGATGCATCAATGATCCATCTTTGATGCATCTATGATGCATCAATGATCCATCTTTGATGCATCTATGATGCATCAATGATCCATCCTTTGATGCATCTATGATCCATCTTTGATGCATCTATGATGCATCTATGATTCATCTATGATGCATCAATGATCCATCTTTGATGCATCTATGATGCATCAATGATCCATCCTTTGATGCATCTATGATGCATCATAGATGCATCAATGATCCATCTTTGATGCATTTATGATGCATCAATGATCCATCTTTGATGCATCTACGTTCCATCTATGATGCATCTACGTTCCATCTATGATGCATCTATGATTCATCTATGATCCATCAATGATTCATCTATGATGCATCTATGATGTATCTATGATGAATCTATGATGCATCATAGATGGTGCATAGATGCATCATAGATAGTGCATAGATGCATCAAAAATGGAACATAGATGCATCATAGATGTATCATAGATTGTAGATTGATCATAGGTAGGATCATAGATGGATCATAGATGCATCATAGATGGATCACAGATGCATCATAGATGCAACATAGATGCATCATAGATGGATCATAGATGCATCATAGATGCATCATAGATTCATCATAGATACATCATAGATGCTTCATAGATGGAACATAGATGCGTCATAGATGGAATGCATCATAGATGGAACATAGATGCATCATAGATGGAACATAGATGCATCATAGATGGATCATTGATGCATCATAGATGAATCATAGATGCATCATAGATGCATCAAAGATGGATCATTGATGCATCATAGATGCATCAAAGATGGATCATTGATGCATCATAGATGAATCATAGATGCATCAAAGATGGATCATTGATGCATCATAGATGCATCAAAGATGGATCATTGATGCATCAAAGATGGATCATTGATGCATCATAGATGAATCATAGATGCATCATAGATGCATCAAAGGATGGATCATTGATGCATCATAGATGCATCAAAGATGAATCATTGATGCATCATAGATGAATCATAGATGCATCATAGATGCATCAAAGATGGATCATTGATGCATCATAGATGCATCAAAGATGGATCATTGATGCATCATAGATGAATCATAGATGCATCATAGATGCATCAAAGATGGATCATTGATGCATCATAGATGAATCATAGATGCATCATAGATGCATCAAAGGATGGATCATTGATGCATCATAGATGAATCATTGATGCATCATAGATGCATCAAAGATGGATCATTGATGCATCATAGATGAATCATAGATGCATCATAGATGCATCAAAGATGGATCATTGATGCATCATAGATGCATCAAAGATGGATCATTGATGCATCATAGATGAATCATAGATGCATCAAAGGATGGATCATTGATGCATCATAGATGCATCAAAGGATGGATCATTGATGCATCATAGATGCATCAAAGATGGATCATAGATGCATCAAAGATGGATCATTGATGCATCATAGATGAATCATAGATGCATCATAGATGCATCAAAGATGGATCATTGATGCTATGATGCATCTACGTTCCATCTATGATGCATCTATGATTCATCTATGATCCATCAATGATTCATCTATGATGCATCAATGATCCATCTTTGATGCATCTATGATGCATCTATGATTCATCTATGATGCATCAATGATCCATCTTTGATGCATCTATGATTCATCTATGATGCATCAATGATCCATCTTTGATGCATCTATGATGCATCAATGATCCATCCTTTGATGCATCTATGATGCATCTATGATTCATCTATGATGCATCAATGATGCATCTATGATGCATCAATGATCCATCTTTGATGCATCTACGTTCCATCTATGATGCATCTACGTTCCATCTATGATGCATCTATGATTCATCTATGATCCATCAATGATTCATCTATGATGTATCTATGATCCATCTATGACGCATCTATGATCCATCTATGATGCATCTATGTTCCATCTATGACGCATCTATGATCCATCTATGATCCATCTATGATCCATCTATGATGCATCTATGATGTATCTATGATGAATCTATGATGCATCATAGATGGTGCATAGATGCATCATAGATAGTGCATAGATGCATCAAAAATGGAACATAGATGCATCATAGATGTATCATAGATTGTAGATTGATCATAGGTAGGATCATGGATGTATCATAGATGGATCATAGATGCATCATAGATGGATCACAGATGCATCATAGATGCAACATAGATGCATCATAGATGGATCATAGATGCATCATAGATGCATCATAGATGCATCATAGATTCATCATAGATACATCATAGATGCTTCATAGATGGAACATAGATGCGTCATAGATGGAATGCATCATAGATGGAACATAGATGCATCATAGATGGAACATAGATGCATCATAGATGGATCATTGATGCATCATAGATGAATCATAGATTCATCATAGATGCATCAAAGATGGATCATTGATGCATCATAGATGAATCATTGATGCATCTGCATCAAAGATGGATCATTGATGCATCATAGATGAATCATAGATGCATCATAGATGCATCAAAGATGGATCATTGATGCATCATAGATGCATCAAAGATGGATCACAGATGCATCATAGATGAATCAAAGATGCATCATAGATAAATCATAGATGCATCATAGATGCATCAAAGATGGATCATTGATGAATCATAGATGAATCATAGATGCATCATAGATGCATCAAAGATGGATCATTGATGCATCATAGATGCATCAAAGATGGATCACAGATGCATCATAGATGGATCATAGATGCATCATAGATGCATCATATATTCATCATAGATACATCATAGATGCTTCATAGATGGAACATAGATGCGTCATAGATGGAATGCATCATAGATGGAACATAGATGCATCATAGATGGAACATAGATGCATCATAGATGGATCATTGATCCATCATAGATGAATCATAGATGCATCATAGATGGATCATTGATGCATCATAGATGAATCATAGATGCATCATAGATGCATCAAAGGATGGATCATTGATGCATCATAGATGCATCAAAGATGGATCATTGATGAATCATAGATGCATCATAGATGCATCAAAGATGGATCATTGATGCATCATAGATGCATCAAAGATGGATCATTGATGCATCATAGATGAATCATAGATGCATCATAGATGCATCAAAGATGGATCATTGATGCATCATAGATGAATCATTGATGGATCATAGATGAATCATAGATGCATTATAGATGGAACGTAGATGCATCATAGCATCAATGATCCATCTTTGATGCATCTATGATGCATCTATGATTCATCTATGATGCATCAATGATCCATCTTTGATGCATCTATGATCCATCTTTGATGCATCTATGATGCATCAATGATCCATCCTTTGATGCATCTATGATTCATCTATGATGCATCAATGATCCATCTTTGATGCATCTATGATGCATCAATGATCCATCTTTGATGCATCTATGATGCATCTATGATTCATCTATGATGCATCAATGATCTATCTTTGATTCATCTATGATGCATCAATGATTCATCTATGATGCATCAATGATCCATCTTTGATGCATCTATGATGCATCAATGATCCATCCTTTGATGCATCTATGATGCATCTATGATTCATCTTTGATGCATCTATGATGCATCAAAGATGGATCATTGATGCATAATAGATGAATCATAGATGCATCAAAGGATGGATCATTAATGCATCATAGATGCATCAAAGATGGATCATTGATGCATCATAGATGAATCATAGATGCATCATAGATGCATCAAAGATGGATCATTGATGCTATGATGCATCTACGTTCCATCTATGATGCATCTATGATTCATCTATGATCCATCAATGATTCATCTATGATGCATCAATGATCCATCTTTGATGCATCTATGATGCATCTATGATTCATCTATGATGCATCAATGATCCATCTTTGATGCATCTATGATGCATCAATGATCCATCTTTGATGCATCTATGATGCATCTATGATTCATCTATGATGCATCAATGATCCATCTTTGATGCATCTATGATGCATCAATGATCCATCCTTTGATGCATCTATGATGCATCTATGATGCATCTATGATGCATCAATGATCCATCTTTGATGCATCTATGATGCATCTATGATTCATCTATGATTCATCTATGATGGATCAATGATCCATCTATGATGCATCTATGTTCCATCTATGATGCATCTATGTTCCATCTATGATGCATTCCATCTATGACGCATCTATGTTCCATCTATGAAGCATCTATGATGTATCTATGATCCATCTTTGATGCATCCATGATGCATCAATGATCCATCTTTGATGCATCTATGATGCATCAATGATCCATCCTTTGATGCATCTATGATGCATCTATGATTCATCTATGATGCATCAATGATCCATCTTTGATGCATCTATGATGCATCAATGATCCATCTTTGATGCATCATCTTTGATGCATATATGATGCATCAATGATCCATCTTTGATGCATCTATGATGCATTAATGATCCATCTTTGATGCATCTATGATGCATCTATGATTCATCTATGATGCATCAATGATCCATCTTTGATGCATCTATGATGCATCAATGATCCATCTTTGATGCATCCATGATGCATCAATGATCCATCTTTGATGCATCTATGATGCATCTATGATTCATCTATGATGCATCAATGATCCATCTTTGATGCATCTATGATGCATCAATGATCCATCCTTTGATGCATCTATGATGCATCATAGATGCATCAATGATCCATCTTTGATGCATTTATGATGCATCAATGATCCATCTTTGATGCATCTACGTTCCATCTACGTTCCATCTATGATGCATCTATGATTCATCTATGATCCATCAATGATTCATATATGATGCATCTATGATCCATCTATGACGCATCTATGATCCATCTATGATGCATCTATGTTCCATCTATGACGCATCTATGATCCATCTATGATCCATCTATGTTCCATCTATGATGCATCTATGATGTATCTATGATAAATCTATGATGCATCATAGATGGTGCATAGATGCATCATAGATAGTGCATAGATGCATCAAAAATGGAACATAGATGCATCATAGATGTATCATAGATTGTAGATTGATCATAGGTAGGATCATAGATGGATCATAGATGCATCATAGATGGATCACAGATGCATCATAGATGCAACATAGATGCATCATAGATGGATCATAGATGCATCATAGATGCATCATAGATTCATCATAGATACATCATAGATGCTTCATAGATGGAACATAGATGCGTCATAGATGGAATGCATCATAGATGGAACATAGATGCATCATAGATGGAACATAGATGCATCATAGATGGATCATTGATGCATCATAGATGAATCATAGATGCATCATAGATGCATCAAAGATGGATCATTGATGCATCATAGATGCATCAAAGATGGATCATTGATGCATCATATCATAGATGCATCATAGATGCATCAAAGGATGGATCATTGATGCATCATAGATGAATCATTGATGCATCATAGATGCATCAAAGATGGATCATTGATGCATCATAGATGAATCATAGATGCATCATAGATGCATCAAAGATGGATCATTGATGCATCATAGATGCATCAAAGATGGATCATTGATGCATCATAGATGAATCATAGATGCATCAAAGGATGGATCATTGATGCATCATAGATGCATCAAAGGATGGATCATTGATGCATCATAGATGCATCAAAGATGGATCATAGATGCATCAAAGATGGATCATTGATGCATCATAGATGAATCATAGATGCATCATAGATGCATCAAAGATGGATCATTGATGCTATGATGCATCTACGTTCCATCTATGATGCATCTATGATTCATCTATGATCCATCAATGATTCATCTATGATGCATCAATGATCCATCTTTGATGCATCTATGATGCATCTATGATTCATCTATGATGCATCAATGATCCATCTTTGATGCATCTATGATGCATCAATGATCCATCTTTGATGCATCTATGATTCATCTATGATGCATCAATGATCCATCTTTGATGCATCTATGATGCATCAATGATCCATCCTTTGATGCATCTATGATGCATCTATGATTCATCTATGATGCATCAATGATGCATCTATGATGCATCAATGATCCATCTTTGATGCATCTACGTTCCATCTATGATGCATCTACGTTCCATCTATGATGCATCTATGATTCATCTATGATCCATCAATGATTCATCTATGATGTATCTATGATCCATCTATGACGCATCTATGATCCATCTATGATGCATCTATGTTCCATCTATGACGCATCTATGATCCATCTATGATCCATCTATGTTCCATCTATGATGCATCTATGATGTATCTATGATGAATCTATGATGCATCATAGATGGTGCATAGATGCATCATAGATAGTGCATAGATGCATCAAAAATGGAACATAGATGCATCATAGATGTATCATAGATTGTAGATTGATCATAGGTAGGATCATAGATGTATCATAGATGGATCATAGATGCATCATAGATGGATCACAGATGCATCATAGATGCAACATAGATGCATCATAGATGGATCATAGATGCATCATAGATGCATCATAGATTCATCATAGATACATCATAGATGCTTCATAGATGGAACATAGATGCGTCATAGATGGAATGCATCATAGATGGAACATAGATGCATCATAGATGGAACATAGATGCATCATAGATGGATCATTGATGCATCATAGATGAATCATAGATTCATCATAGATGCATCAAAGATGGATCATTGATGCATCATAGATGAATCATAGATGCATCATAGATGCATCAAATATGGATCATTGATGCATCATGGATGAATCATAGATGCATCAAAGATGGATCATTGATGCATCATAGATGCATCAAAGATGGATCATTGATGCATCATAGATGCATCAAAGATGGATCATTGATGCATCATAGATGAATCATAGATGCATCAAAGATGGATCATCAATGATCCATCTTTGATGCATCTAGATGCATCATAGATGCATCAAAGATGGATCATTGATGCATCATAGATGAATCATAGATGCATCATAGATGCATCAAAGATGGATCATTGATGCATCAAAGATGGATCATTGATGCATCATAGATGAATCATAGATGCATCATAGATGCATCAAAGGATGGATCATTGATGCATCATAGATGCATCAAAGATGGATCATTGATGCATCATAGATGAATCATAGATGCATCATGATCCATCTTTGATGCATCTATGATGCATCAATGATCCATCCTTTGATGCATCTATGATGCATCTATGATTCATCTATGATGCATCAATGATCCATCTTTGATGCATCTATGATGCATCAATGATCCATCTTTGATGCATCTATGATGCATCAATGATCCATCTTTGATGCATCTATGATGCATCTATGATTCATCTTTGATGCATCTATGATGCATCTATGATTCATCTTTGATGCATCAATGATCCATCTTTGATGCATCTATGATGCATCAATGATCCATCTTTGATGCATCTATGATGCATCAATGATCCATCTTTGATGCATCTATGATGCATCAATGATCCATCTTTGATGCATCTATGATGCATCAATGATCCATCTTTGATGCATCTATGATGCATCTATGATTCATCTATGATGCATCAATGATCCATCTTTGATGCATCTATGATGCATCAATGATCCATCCTATGATGCATCTATGATTCATCTATGATGCATCAATAATCCATCTTTGATGCATCTATGATGCATCTATGATTCATCTATGATGCATCAATGATCCATCTTTGATGCATCAATGATGCATCAATGATCCATCCTATGATGCATCTATGATGCATCTATGATGCATCAATGATCCATCTTTGATGCATCTTTGATGCATCTATGATTCATCTATGATGCATCAATGATCCATCTTTGATGCATCTATGATGCATCAATGATCCATCTTTGATGCATCTATGATGCATCAATGATCCATCTTTGATGCATCTATGATGCATCTATGATTTATCTATGATGCATCAATGATCCATCTTTGATGCATCTATAATGCATCAATGATCCATCCTTTGATGCATCTATGATGCATCTATGATTCATCTATTATGCATCAATGATCCATCTTTGATGCATCTATAATGCATCAATGATCCATCCTTTGATGCATCTATGATGAATCTATGATTCATCTATGATGCATCAATGATCCATCTTTGATGCATCTATGATGCATCTATGATGCATCAATGATCCATCCTTTGATGCATCTATGGTTCATCTATGATGCATCAATGATGCATCTATGATGCATCAATGATCCATCTTTGATGCATCTATGATGCATCAATGATCCATCTTTGATGCATCTACGTTCCATCTATGATGCATCTACGTTTTATCTATGATGCATCTATGATTCATCTATGATCCATCAATGATTCATCTATGATGCATCTATGATCCATCTATGACGCATCTATGATCCATCTATGATGCATCTATGTTCCATCTATGACGCATCTATGATCCATCTATGATCCATCTATGTTCCATCTATGATGCATCTATGATGTATCTATGATGAATCTATGATGCATCATAGATGGTGCATAGATGCATCATAGATAGTGCATAGATGCATCAAAAATGGAACATAGATGCATCATAGATGTATCATAGATTGTAGATTGATCATAGGTAGGATCATAGATGGATCATATATAGATCAAAGATGATGCATCATAGATGGAACATAGATGATGGATCATAGATGTATCATAGATGGATCATAGATGCATCATAGATGGATCACAGATGCATCATAGATGCAACATAGATGCATCATAGATGGATCATAGATGCATCATAGGTGCATCATAGATTCATCATAGATACATCGTAGATGCTTCATAGATGGAACATAGATGCATCATAGATGGAACATAGATGCATCATAGATGGATCAGTGATGCATCATAGATGAATCATAGATGCATCATAGATGCATCAAAGATGGATCATTGATGCATCATAGATGAATCATAGATGCATCATAGATGCATCAAAGATGGATCATTGATGCATCATAGATGAATCATAGATGCATCATAGATGCATCAAAGATGCATCATAGATGCATCAAAGATGCATTAAAGATGGATCATTGATGCATCATAGATGAATCATAGATGCATCATAGATGCATCAAAGATGGATCATTGATGCATCATAGATGCATCAAAGATGGATCATTGATGCATCATAGATGAATCATAGATGCATTATAGATGCATCAAAGATGGATCATTGATGCATCATAGATGCATCAAAGATGGATCATTGATGCATCATAGATGAATCATAGATGCATCATAGATGCATCAAAGATGGATCATTGATGCATCATAGATGCATCAAAGATGGATCATTGATGCATCATAGATGCATCAAAGATGGATCATAGATGCGTCAAAGATGGATCATTGATGCATCATAGATGAATCATAGATGCATCATAGATGCATCGAAGATGGATCATTGATGCATCATAGATGCATCAAAGATGGATCATTGATGCATCATAGATGCATCAAAGATGGATCATTGATGCATCATAGATGAATCATAGATGCATCATAGATGCATCAAAGATGGATCATTGATCATTGATGCATCATAGATGAATCATAGATGCATCAAAGATAGATCATTGATGCATCATAGATGCATCAAAGATGGATCATTGATACATCATAGATGCATCAAAGATGGATCATTGATGCATCATAGATGAATCATAGATGCATCATAGATGCATCAAAGGATGGATCATTGATGCATCATAGATGAATCATAGATGCATCATAGATGCATCAAAGATGGATCATTGATGCATCATAGATGCATCAAAGATGGATCATTGATGCATCATAGATGAATCATAGGTTCATCATGGGTTCAATATGCACATCATTCATACAATACAGAGCCATTTAGTACAACAGGAACGTAGCTAATGCCTGTACAATATAAGTAACGGACTGATTGTATTAAGCTGCATCAGGGGATCAATATACAGTTCGTTCTTACAATACAGAGCCATTTAGTACAACAGGAACGTAGCTAATGCCTGTACAATATAAGTAACTGACTGATTGTATTAAGCTGCATCAGGGGATCAATATACACATCATTCATACAATACAGAGTCATTTAGTACAACAGGAACCTAGCTAATGTTTGTACAGTAAGTAACTAACTGATTGTAGCTGCATCAGGGGATCAAATAAATATATTATATTGAAATATATTTAATGTAGCTTTTGAACGGCACTACTATAGTAGTTAAAGAAATAGCACTTATATTGGGTAGGAGTTTTTAATACTTTTTATAGCTAAAAAAAGAATACAATTGGAATTCAAAGCTCGGTTGGAAATTCGCCAAAGGCTCCGCACTATGATTGTTGGATATTTTAGGTTTCATGATTTTTAAATCCAGTCCATATTTATATTCTTCCGTTTCAAACAAAACCTAGCCCAAGTAATTTTCCGCTATTCAGCCGCTCTTCGCGATAACGAAGGTATGCGGCCTTTGCCCTCAACACTGATATCTTTCCAAACGACGCAGTCCACTGTCGTCCGCCGCTGAACTATCACCATATTTACTATCGTATATCCGCATCATCTTTTCAACATCCCGCAATTTTTACCTTTTTTTCTTTAAATTAATCAGTCTGTACAGTGCTAATAGAAGTGACAATAGTTTTGTTTTTATCCCAAGAAGAAATTATTTTTTGTTTATTTAACGGACAATTGTAATAGTGCAAGTAGGTCAACGTGTACATGGACAGTCCTCGTCGACGCCGCCATTGCCCAGTGCTTCAAGTCAGGTGGGGTACCCCAAACCAAACATCTCTTCAGCTTCACTAAGGTCTGTGACAGCAATTCAACATTGTTTAGCACTTTAAAAATTAGCCTAATTAAGACTGATTAATTTCATTCTATGTACATATTTTTCTTATTATACCAAACATTTTTTGGGCCTCATCGAACCGGATTATTTTACCAGTTTCTGGTTAGAACATAATTTTATTTATTCCTACCACGAATACTTGTAATATCACTTCATTTTTTACGTATTCTAGCTGAATGGTATTTCATTTCGATTTCGTTTCTCATTGCGTGGAATAATTTTGCTCATTCCGCCATTTTGTATTTGTGCTCCTTTTCCTGTACGATTGTGAGTCCAAATTGACATTCCTGTTCCTGTTTCAAATAGACTATTCCAATATTCCTTCCTGGAATTTCCTGTCCGCTAACCGCTACGTCACTGCCACAGCCATCTACGACGTCGAGTCTACGGCTACAAATATCAAGACTTCACTACCGCATCGCTTGTCAGCCTGTCAGTTCACTTTAGCTGTCAGCTTGTCAGATTTTTGTTTACATTACTACATTTGAGTGATAGTCAGAATAACCTCAAATCTACTCAAGATTGACTTTGATTTCGAACTTATTGACTGATTCAAATAATTATCATTGCAGTTAATAAGTAAACAAATAATATAACTGATATTATTTTCAATGGTTTTAATGTGCACTGGATTAATATGAGAAATACCTATGTGAATATTTTGCTGATGATAGATTACGACAAGTAAGTTATACTGCACATAAACTTGGAAATATTTCTTAAACTATTTAAGCCACAAAATAGTTTGGATTATTGGTATAAATAGTTAACCTATTTTGTTAAGAAAGCATCTCTTATTATTATGTATTTGATAGCACACCATTAAGTTGTACTACCTATGCAGTGTTGCTTTTGCCTGTGCTACCCATAGCCTAAGCATAGACTATAGGCCTAACTTGTGCATTTGAGAATTTGATTAAATTGAGGAAAGTCAAATTATATTTTATTGTCTTATCATTACTGCAGATTTGTTTTGTGCTGAATATTTCCTATGTTTAATTTTCTTTCAACATGAGGTTTTCTTCCTTCACCAAACAGAGTGAACTTATTCAAGCTAGGCTTGAGTCAATAAATAAACAAGTCAATGCATTGAAAGAAACTCAGGTTGTGACTACTTTAAGCGAGCAACAGATTGCTAAACTTAAACTCTTGTCTCAAAGTGCAATAACCAAGCACTCAGAATTTGAGAGAATAGTAAATAAACTTTTTCAAACTACTCCCACTCCTGAAGATATTCAAGATGATAAAATTACTTCACTGCAAGAAAAAATTTCTGATTATTTTGTTGAGATTCAGTCAAACTGTAGTTTGTTACTTCCACCAGTTAAACTTGAAGAGTCACGCCTAAATGACTCTACTTCCGAGGTAGGCCCTACTACTCCTACAGTTAATCTGACTGTGAAATTGCCGCAAATCAAACTGCCAACATTCTCTGGCAATCCTGAGCAATGGGTCTCATTTCATGGCCTGTTTGAAAGTACTGTACATAATAATAAAACAATTTCTAATGTTGAGAAATTCTCATATCTCATAAGCTGTCTTTCAGATGAACCTTTGAACTTAGTTAAGTCTATACCACTAAATAGTGCTAATTATGTAATTGCTTGGCAAACCCTGCTTAAGAGGTACCACAATACAAGGCTCTTGATTTCATTACATTCTACTAACATCTTGGACCTACCGCAGCTTACTAAGCCTAATGTTACACAACTTAGGAATTTTATTTCAATTTTTAATGGAAATCAGCAAGCTCTTAAAGCACTTGGCCATAACATAACTGATGACAACCTGATCTTAAGTACACATATTTTGAGAAAGCTTGATTCCGCTATGCGTTCAGATTTTGAACAAAAACGAGATGACTCAAAACAGGTTCCTTCTGTCACAGAAATAATAAACTTTCTGGAAAATGAGTGTTCTTACAGAGAGGCGGCTAACTTAGGCTCGACCTCACATGCTAATTCTTCCCTTCAGTTAAAAAACTATGGAAGTAGTAAGAACATGCCTTATCTAGGTAGGCAAACCGCTAGTCCCAAGCCAAGCAAAGTTGTAATGCTTTCTTCTAATGACAATGAACAAGCTCATACTTGTGCTTACTGCAATGGAGCATCGCATAACATTTTTCGCTGTGATGTTTTTGGTGCCTTATCACCACACGATAGGTTCAACTTCATTAAGAACAATAGCCTATGTGTTAATTGTTTAGGACGACATTTCTTAGGCTCATGTAAGTCATCCAGTTCGTGTCGAGTTTGTTTTAAGCGACACCATACGCTACTGCATTTTTACAAAACGGACCAGCCTATAATGAAAAAATCTGTTAAGCCCTCGAATAAGACTCAGGCCAATTCCACAACACAATTGAAGGCTCCTGTACCGCAAGGATTTGAATCAAATACACTCTCTGCTCATGTAGACACTGGTGCTGCCAGCCACAACTGTACTGTACTTCTTGCCACTGCATTGGTAAAAATTTCTACCTCGAATGGTCATAATATTATTGTCCGAGCTGTGCTTGATAGTGCATCACAAACGAGTATAATATCTGAACACTGTGCCAGTATGATTCACATTCAGCGTTCGTCTGTTGGCGTTCACGAGATAAAGGGCATTGCCTCAGCTCGAATAAAGCCTAAGGGACTTTCCTTTGTAAATATTTCTTCGCTTAACGGGAAAACACTTGCTACGGCACATCCTGTCCTCATACTTGATAGAATTACCAATGATATGCCTAGTGTCAAGATATCTTCTGAAATAAAGGCTCAAATCAAAGAATACGCACTTGCCGATCCCAACTTCGACACTCCTGGACATTTGCTCATCGGTGCGGATCTGTTTGCTCAAACTATTATTGGATCTGCCACCAGTCTTGGTGATCGTATGCCATACACTATAAACACTATTTTTGGATATGTTGTCCTTGGGAACGTGCCTACTTCACAAGACGGCCAAACCTTCAGTGGATTGACGACTTTACTTTCCATCAATGATCTTACACTTCATGAAACACTTCAGCGATTTTGGGCATTGGAAGAACCACCTGCTTGTTCTAAGCTATCCCCAGAGGAAATGGAATGTGAAGATCATTTTTTGAAAACTCACTCTCGTGACGAGACGGGAAGATATGTTTGTTATTTACCGTTCAAAGAAAATCCAGTAAAACTAGGAAATTCTTCTACAGTTGCTTTACAAACTTTCAAATCGCTTGAACGTAAGTTTCAATCGCAACCTGATTTCAAAGAAAAGTACATTGAATTTATGAATGACTACGAATCCTTTGGTCAAATGAAACCCTCAAACTTATTTGATCTAAATAACCAATATCATTGCTTCTTACCACACCACGGTGTCTTTAAGGATGGAAAGATACGTGTTGTATTTAATGCGTCCTCTCAAACTTCAACTGGTGTAACACTTAACAGTCTACAGCATCAAGGACCCAAGTTACATAATTAAATAACAGACATAATTCTACGTTTTCGTCAAAATAGGATCGCCTTTGCTTGTGATATCAAACAGATGTTCCGTATGATCTCTATTCATGAACAAGACCAACGTTTTCAACTCATCTATTGGAGAGAAGAAATGTCACAGCCGCTTCGAGTTTTTCAGTTGACAACCGTTACTTATGGTATGACTTCTTCGCCATTTTTGGCTAATCGAGTAATACAACAATTAATTCATGATGAAGGAAAGAATCATGAACTTGCTGCTCATGCACTTAAACGACAAATTTACGTAGACGATGCGCTACTAGGCAGCGATACTGTTGAAGAAGCTGCAAAATTACAGCAAGATGTAATAAACCTTTTACGAAAAGGAGGCTTTGAACTTCGCAAATGGGCGTCTAACAATAGCCAAATATTGGAAAATTTACCCCCTCAACACTGCTTATCAACTGACTCACCTTGTGTTAGTATTCTTGGACTGAAGTGGAATCCACACTCAGACACATTCTCATATGCAATTTCTGAAGCTCCATTGATTTTTACCAAAAGAGCAATTTTGTCTTCCATCGCTAAGATTTATGATGTAACAGGCATGCTTACCCCTGTTATTTTTTGGGCTAAGGCTCTCATGCAGCATATATGGTCACTAGGCCTAGATTGGGATAATACTCTTCCTAGTGATATTATCGACAGATGGTCAACTTTTGTCAACGAACTTCCTGAGATTGAAAATTTGGAGATTGGCAGGTACATATCTCTGAGTGATGCGGTTAATATTCAGTTGCATGGATTTTCAGATGCAAGTGAACTCGGTTTTGCTGGATGTGTTTATCTACGAACTGAGAACCCGCAAGGCAGTATATATGTCAACTTATTAATAGCCAAGTCACGTGTGGCACCCCTGAAACGTATCACGATTCCTCGCCTTGAACTGTGCGGAGCACATATTTTAGCCAAACTGTTACACTACTGTGTTGATCAACTCTCAGATCGCTACAAGATAGATTCTGTTACCGCTTGGAGTGACTCCACTGTGGCTCTTTCATGGATTCACACCCCTTCTCATCGTTTGAAGTTATATGTTGCAAATCGTGTTGCACAGATTCAAGAATTGACCCCTTCCTGCATATGGAAACACATTTCTACTCTTGAAAACCCCGCTGATGTTGCCTCTAGAGGATTAACCCCATCTCTTCTTATTCATAACAAGCTCTGGTGGTCTGGACCCACATGGCTTAAGAGTTCATCTGATTCATGGCCTCAACCATCGAGTCATCTTCCCGAAGAGGAACTCCCAGAAATTAAAACCACAACACTAAATCTTCTTACGATAGCTGAAGATCAAGATCTGAAGTTTATCAATAAATTCTCTTCATGGACTAAACTACTTCATGTCATGGGCTACGTTTTACGTTTTATTTCCTGCTTGAAAACTAAGCAAAGGATTACTCATTCTCTCACACTTGAAGAGTTAGAAGTATCGAACAAACGGATTTGTTGGCTTGTTCAAAGAGAGAGTTTCTCTGAGGATATTAATTCCCTGTCAAAGAAGAATGTGTGTTCTTCTCGCATTCAACGCCTTTCACCGTTTGCTTGATGATGAAGGTTTGTTAAGAGTTGGAGGACGACTGAAACATTCTGAGTTGCCGTACAGCGCCAAGCATCAAATTATCTTACCAAAGGATCATTTTGTTGTAAATTTGATAATTGATTATCATCATCGCATCTTTCTTCACTGTGGACCAACACAACTCCAAGCTGTTCTTCGTGAGAAATATTGGATACTTTCTGCTCGTAGTATCATACGCTCCAGGATTTTTAAACGCCTGAGATGTTTCAGAATGAAACCTAAGCCAAACACACCATTGATGGGAGACTTACCTTCCCCAAGAGTGGTAGCAACCCGACCTTTTAATGTTACTGGAGTCGACTATGCCGGACCATTTACAGTGAAATTGTATGTCCTAAAAAGGCTTCAGCCTATTAAAGTTTATCTTTGTCTATTTGTCTGCTTTGCAACGAAAGCCGTACACTTAGAAGTTGTGTCGGATTTGTCCTCAAAAGCTTATATAGCAGCTCTTACACGTTTTATTTCCAGACGTGGTTCAGTGAAGGAAATTCATAGTGATTGTGGAACCAACTTTGTCGGAGCAGCTGCTGCACTTCACAAATGTTTTAACAACCTCCTTTGCAATCCAGTAACTCACCGTTTTGCTGAAGAAAACAACATTTCTTTCAAATTTCTGCCTCCACACGCGCCTCATCAAGGTGGCTTGTGGGAACGAGCTGTTAGGAGTTTTAAGCATCACCTTCATAGAGTAATCGGTGGCCAAATCCTGACTTATGAAGAATTCATAACTCTCGTGTCACGTGTCGAAGCAATATTAAATTCAAGACCGCTTACCCCTCTCTCTGGAGATCCGAATGACTTAGAGTCTCTAACCCCAGGACACTTTTTAACTGGTGGACCTCTGAAATCCATGGTTGAACCTCAATATGATGAAACTTCTTGTAACCGCTTGAGGAGATGGCAATTAGTTCAGGCATTCTCTCAACACATCTGGACTCGATGGTCCCAAGAGTATCTGCATACTCTACAGCATCACTCTAAGTGGACGAGTAAAACAGAGAACCTCAAGATTGGTGACCTTGTTGTTATTCATGAGCCTAACACTCCTCCCCTACAATGGAAACTTGCAAGAATCACCGCAGTATCTCCAGGAGCAGACGGAATTGTACGAGTGGTCCATCTACGCACCGCTACAGGGAACTTCAGTCGGCCAACCGTCAAAGTTTCCCTTCTTCCTACCAATTAATTCCTAAGCATTCCCTTTCACCCCCTTTCAATTTATTTTCATTTGTCTTTTCCCATTTTTCAGTTTTTTCATTGAACCAGGTTGGTTCAAGGGGGGCGATATGTTGGATATTTTAGGTTTCATGATTTTTAAATCGAGTCCATATTTATATTCTTCCGTTTCAAACAAAACCTAGCCCAAGTAATTTTCCGCTATTCAGCCGCTAACGAAGGTATGCAGCCTTTGCCCTCAACACTGATATCTTTCCAAACGACGCAGTCCACTGTCGTCCGCCGCTGAACTATCACCATATTTACTATCGTATATCCGCATCATCTTTTCAACATCCCGCAATTTTTACCTTTTTTTTCTTTAAATTAATCAGTCTGTACAGTGCTAATAGAAGTGACAATAGTTTTGTTTTTATCCCAAGAAGAAATTATTTTTTGTTTATTTAACGGACAATTGTAATAGTGCAAGTAGGTCAACGTGTACATGGACAGTCCTCGTCGACGCCGCCATTGCCCAGTGCTTCAAGTCAGGTGGGGTACCCCAAACCAAACATCTCTTCAGCTTCACTAAGGTCTGTGACAGCAATTCAACATTGTTTAGCACTTTAAAAATTAGCCTAATTAAGACTGATTAATTTCATTCTATGTACATATTTTTCTTATTATACCAAACAATGATTGTCATGCAAATCACCTGTTTAAGAGTTTTGCTGGTATTGCTAACATAAGAGACACGGCGTCGATTGCACAATAAATTCCGTTTGCAACGATTATATAATTGTTTTAAGATAACCCTCCGGAAATTGCCAGATTTTTAGAATTGATTAAACGCTATTTTACCAAAAATTACAAAATAGTTAATCAGCTCTTCGTTTTGAAGTGCACTTTTGATGACGGTAATTTATGTTAATTGTGTAAGTATCTTTTGCGGATATTTTTCATCACGAATAGTAAAAACCCAAATTTTTGGAGGAAGATCTTTGCAAAGATTACGTAAATAACATAATTTAGCCGGTTTGAAATAATGGATATTAATTAATTGTAAAGCTGACCAGTACAAAAATATTTATTATAAAGTGTTAAGCAATATTTCAAATAAGAGGAACTATAAAACTCGGGTGTAAAGTATTAACAATTCAATGTAACAAAACATAATCACGTAGTAGGCTAGTATGCAAAAATAACCTGAATTGTTTTGTGGTTTTTGCTATTTTTAAGGTAAATTAACTTAAATATAAAAGCTAACATTGTTTGAAATTAACAGTAATACAATAGAACAACTATAACACATAATAATTGTTCAGAAATCAAGAATATCTTTTTACAAAATGCAGGGTTACATAACTGGAAAACGTCAGTACAACTACAACTAAAATATTGTTGTTGTTTGTTGTGTTGTAAATATTGTCGGAACAAATGTATCTATCTGAAAACAAACTGAAAATTGAAGCTAATAGAATATGTTGTACATTTTCCACTCACGTGCTCAAAACACCGCACGTGGAAAACGGTAGATTCTGGGGGAAAACTGACTTGAGACTTGGGGCGGGGACAATAGCAATCCCTCAATCAATTTGGTCCTCTCAACGGCAACTGTTGACTTAAGCTAAGGGACTGAGCATTTCATACATTACCTCCCCCAAAAAGCGCCCCTAACCGCTCCCCACAGGAGTATAGGGAGTCCCTCGGCACTAGATTTACAAGTCAAATCGTCAACTCGCAAAGAAACCGCAGGTGACGTTTAAATCGCTTCGTAACGTTTCGAGAGTTATTTCGAATCGTACCTTTCAGTATGTAAATGGCATTGTAGGAATTCAAGAAATTGTCGGAAGGGAGCGTATTTAAAAAGGAGACGACGAGGTGGTTTAAATCTTTGCAAAAGCATTGACAACAAAGTTTTACCGTCGGAATTAATTTGCCATAAAGCAGGATTCACATAAAAATCCAATCAAAATCAAAATCAAAATGTCCGCAATAAACCTTTGAACAACATTAACTCACCATCACCAACAATGAACTTCAAACAAAGAAAAATCCAATATTGCTATCTACCAAATATTTTATTATTAACATTTCCATTACTAAGATCAGAGGATTATTAAGTTGAGAAGTTACAAAAATGTGATGACAAAAAGCAAAAGTAACTAACAAGTATGAAATATAATTATAGCTGTAAAAATGTTTTTTGTATACTGTTTTTGCTTGATAGAACGGGAATATTTTTGTATATAAGCGCGTGGAAAATAAAAAAAACATAGTTTAAACTATGACAAATGTGACGTTTTTTAACAATATTTTTCATTGAAAGAAAACCATAAAAAAATTACAACTTGATAAGAAAATGTCCAAAACAAAGTGTCTTATCAATATTTAATAGTAACAGTTTTATGTTACTACAGTTTTATAAAACTTTGAGTGAATATGACATAAACATGACCCAAAGAGTAAATCACGAAATTTATTTCTTATTTTTATATCTTATTGTAACCTATGTATGTGAATTGGCAGTATAATTTTAAAACAACAGCAAAGTTACCAACGGTTTTTGGAAGGTTTGGGTTTGGGGGTTGTAAGGGTTTTTGCCTCCACATATCACCTGACCACAGGTGTTCGGGTAACCAAGCTGTTAGGCTAATTGCTTGAATGATGTAAAAACACCCTTCCTGCAGCTGATTAAATAGCCTCTCATCGTGTAGACGTCTGAGAAAGTAATTTGTGGTTGGGTTGACAACCTAAAAGCATTCATTAATTAATTTTGGTTACAGGAATTGATGGAAGTTGTTGATACGTTTTTTAAATGAATATTGATTAGGTTTTCAGGTTGAG
Source organism: Macrosteles quadrilineatus (assembly GCF_028750875.1). Taxonomy (NCBI): domain Eukaryota; kingdom Metazoa; phylum Arthropoda; class Insecta; order Hemiptera; family Cicadellidae; genus Macrosteles; species Macrosteles quadrilineatus. Next base: position 77,869 of record NW_026542686.1, on the reverse strand, counting down.
AGATCTTCATTTATTAGTCTTTACAGGATCTTTGAAACATGTGGTCATTGATGAAAAAAATGTATTACATTTTCTACAATATATTTAAGAAGGTACAGAAGCTAAACAATCATTTCTTAAAATTGAAAATATTCAATGTTCAACCCAAAACAATCAGAAACAATAATAGCAAAATGGCTGAAAGACCATCAAAGAGTAGTAGATATGGTCGAAGGTTCTCTTCAATACACATATGAATAAAAAAATGTTACTAGGTTAATATTTCTAAGAACAGTAGAACAATTTACATCTAAGTTTGGATCAAAGTCTAATAATTTAAATGAATGTAAACTACGTCATGATGGTCCCTTGGTTAAAATGTAAGAAAAACTTACTTTTAGTAAGTTATCTAATAAACTATTTTTTTGTTCTGTAGAGAGTGTCTTGCAAGTTTAACTACGAACCAAAAAGATAAAAAATGATGATCGAATGTTTATAAGTTACCACCAACTCATGTCCCAAGTGAGCTAGCAGCTCTATTGGCATCGTTAGACGAGTAGACGATCTTTAGCAGCACAATACCAGCTTCAATTCGCTGCTTTTGATTGACAATTGTAACTTCCGCAGGGAGTTCAACAATGCCTATCGCCGGCGGCAACTTGAGTAGGTACTCCACACAATAAGACCAATACCAATACACCCGCGGGATACCACGCCCTTATTTTCTACGTTTACAAACCAATGCAGGCCTTTAGGAGAGTACAAGAGTAGGAAAAGCAGCTCTTGCGGCCACCAATCAGAGAGCAGCATTTCATCCCCACCCTTCCCCCTAGGCCATGCCCCCTTTTGTCCCACGTGGTCGCCCTCTGGTGTCCCACGTGGTCTAACCTCACTTTTGTTTTCGCGCCAAACATCTAACCTCACTTTACGTATTGCATACGTAGGTTCCCGCCAAACGAAAAAAACTTCACCTTCCCGCCAAGAAACATAACCTCACTTTCGTGCTAAACGAAAAAACTTCTCCTTCCCGCCAAGTAACATAACCTCACATTTATTTTCGCGCCAGACGAAAAAATCACCTTCCTGCCAAGTAATATAACCTCACTTTCGCGCCAAACGAAAAAATCACCTTCCCGCCAAGTGACTTTCGCGCTAAACGAAAAAAACCTTACTTCTTCTCCGCCGATTCCCGCCAAACAACGTATTGCGTAGGTTCCCGCCAAGTTCCATAACCTCACTTTTATTTTCCCGCCAAACAAAAAAAACCTCACCTTCTCGCCAAACGAAAAAAACTTCATGTCCCTAGCAAATAGTATATAGAAAACTTGTTGTGCACCCTTTAGGACAGGGTTTGGGACTGTCCGAGTGTCTGAAGGACACCCCCAGGTTCAGGTATTATATCGTATTGTACTTGTATCTAGAGGAACTGGCTTAGTATTATACCATATAATACCCCCCTCCCTTATTTTGAGGGTGCACTTGGAATTGAAAACGCAGTTATAATGTTACAAATATTTATTCTACAAGCAAGACACATTACTAATTTATAAAGAATTGAGTGAAGTGTTAAAAACTACTGAGCACTACTACTACTGAACAACATGCTAAAAACTAATGTTTATAAATAAGCACATTTGGGGAATTCCCCACCATCCCCGTACATTTAACACTATACAATTTAGAGTTTGTGAAACATTCTAGATCTTCGTCTGTGAGGAGGCTGGTGAACCTCGAGGGTAAAAATGTCACCCTCTCCTCGCCGGCAGATGTGGTGACGTGTAGTACGATCACCATGGTTCCGAATCTCGTGTTGATTCGTCTAGCAGATTGAATTTTCGCCGGCTCGGTCAGATCTTTGATGGGGACTTTCAAAGGGGAAGAGAGCACCTCGCAAGACGACAGCTTTGTAGAAAGATCCATCTAAAACCATATAATATTGTCGTAATAATATTGTATGGATAGTCGAGTGGTTATAGTGTTTGCTTTTAAATCTGGAGGTTGCTGGTTTGATCCCCGGTTGATCCCTAAAAACTATGGGAACTATGATAGTAAAGAGGCCCTATGCTGTTATTTTTACACTACAAGCTACATTAGTAAACTACAGCAGCGATATTTACCTTGAGAGAGTTGTGGAGTTGGTAGGATGTGGAGAGTGGCTACCCTCGGCAGATGCCTCTGGTTTTATACCGGGGTAGTGGGGAGCGCCCTAGGGCGGGGCTTAGAAATATAATTCTTTCCTGCCGAGGACGGCCTTTCTACAGAATGGACACCTAACAATACGATTAGCACAATTTTTACAAAGAGTGTGCCAGCAAGTCATTAATACTATAGTCGGTAGATTTTCAAAACAAATACGACAACTGATTGTTCCTGCAGAGGGCAATTCTTCATTAGAACTGGTATCGCTATCGATATCTCTAGTTCTGTTTATTCGCTCTCCAGTGGAAACTAGTATTGCTTCCAACGAGTCTCGGATGTCTTCCCAAATTGCGGGTGCTATACGGATCATTTCTGGGACATTTGTATCCTCCATAAAGTGGTTAGTTAGCCATAGTGTGTCCTGCAATTCCACTCTGACAGTCTGAACTACTGTCAAGATATCAATTAGTTCGTAACCTTCCGGTCGGCTACCACTCCATCTTTGTAAAAAATCGGCCAGCCTAAACTCTCGAATTTGTTGACGATCGGCTTCAACTTGGCACGATACACACCGAGCAGCAGACCGTCGCATCTGGAAACATAGGTAAGTGTTTATTGTATGCCTAAATGTATACTTATATGTATTTTCCCCAATCCCGATCTCCTTACCCTAGTTCTTCCTGTTGAGGTTGATGGTTCAGGGTGAGCTCGCATCCATTGCGGAAGGACTCTTGGCACCCCTAAAGATGTTGATGGTTGGGGTTCTTGAGATCTTTGTACAGGGGTCAATGTAGTGTAGACTGGTGGAGGCTGGTCCAAGCTCACGCGTGAATTATTAGCCGCATCCTCGGCTTCCACAAGAGCTCTGTCAATCGGAGATGTACGGTCTTCAGCCATCTAAATAAAAATATGGATATGTTGTAAATGCAGCTTAAATGGTGGATAAAAGTTTAACAAAAATCATACAAATAAACCCACCGCTTGGATAACGGATGTAGCTCGCTCGTCACTTAAAAATGTTGTACTTGTTAAAATATAATTTCTGTCTCTTGTCCTAGGAGGGGTTTCTTCCTGAAAAGAAACTCAAATCAGTTTACATTTTAATGTGTGTTTTGTTTAGTACTTTATGTTACTAGTACTTACTCTTGGACGTTTTTCTGGAGCAGCGTCAGAAGAGGACACTAGCATCAGTAGGAAAACACACACGTTGACAGGAGCCATGGCTTTGAGAAGCTTGCACGTGTTTTGTGCTTAAATAGGCACCCTTGTTCTAAATATAAAATCACAAGGGGAGATCCCCCCTTTAGGTACTTTTGACAGGAGGGAGAGAACCCTCTAGGTACTTCCGCCGCGTAGACTATGGAGTACGGACAGTGTTTAGTGAAATTCTGGTACTATCCGATATTCAATAGATTCATTTGCTGCAGAGTGTGTAATTCATTTTTGATTGATGGTGCTGATGAAGAATGTGGTTGGTTTGTTACAAATATCTGTGATTTGGACTTTGACAAACTCAAATGTTTTGTTTGTGGAGAGATTCTACCCGTTCTTTGGAGTTTAGACAAGTGACCCAGTTTCCACACCACGGTAAGCTGTTAGGCTAGGCCGTAGGGTCCCAGCGCGTTCTTTTTGTTAACCCAGAGCTTCACCAAGAGTCCTAACCTCTGGGGTAGGCTGCCCCAACCATCGCAGCCTACGGTGATGACCACTCCATAACAGATTTGCCACCTCCCATTTTTTGGTCCTTTGACAAATGTAAAGGGTTATTTACTCGGTGAAGCCTTTCAATTAACCCTTTTTGCCACTGACAAAGGATATTTTACTTTTATATGTTTTTTTTGTCTCTGTCAACCCGTTCATTTTGAAAGTCATCAGGCTATTTACTAGGCGAACCGTTCATTTTAGCCTACGTCATTTCATTTACTAAGAATGACAGAGATTTAAAAGTTTTTGTTATTTTTTTGTCAGATTATAGTCCGAGGTGAGAGGGAAATTAGGTGACATGGAGGATAACGCAATGTTTTACGATTTTTAGGTCAACCTCCGTACCAGCCCCTGGACTTATGGGTTTTAAGCCTGCCTGTTGGGCGAGTACACATACTCACACACACTCACACATAGGGAGGATAACGCAATGTTTTACGATTTTTAGGCCAACCTCCGTACCAGCCCCTGGACTTATGGATTTTAAGCCTGCCTGTTGGGCGAGTACACACACACACACACACACACACAAGGAAACACCTCGAACTATAATCCGTTTTTTAATAAGGAACGTCTCTATCCATGTACATTAAATGATTATCTACAAAATTACTACTTACATCTTGATATAAAACTACATTGTCCCAATCTACTTTACTTGCAAAGTCGTGGATAAAAGATTCCGACAACTTTTGATATTTACATACAATACTCCAGCACCCGTCAAAGTTTACAGCCATTTCCCGAAGAAAGTATTCGGGGAATTTCTGGCGCTTTAAAATTGGAGCCCAGTTCACTCTGTGAAAGTATATTCTGAGCATTTCAATGGAAAAATCATAATAGGACGATAAAATTTCCCAATCTAAAAATCTACTAAATTTCATGACAAATTTGTCTGTTAGAACCCCGTGGGGCTCTTTGCTCTCCTGAGACAACAGTGACCAGGCGTTCTCCATCTCCAAGCTCATACTGACCGGTTTTATGGAGTGAAAGGTTTAAATAGTACTGTAGAGTGTAGGCTGCGCTGAAAGCGCACCTTTTATGGTCACCGGTGACACAGCTTATTCCCGGTAGGCAGAAATTGTAAATGGACGGGCCAGAAATTTCCCGTGCGTTGGGATGAAACCCTCGCAAAAACTCTGCCTTTTCTCTGCCTTTTGTGTAAATAATTTTAAAAGGAATGCAAAGTGCTGTAATTAAACCTTCATTGTACGGTACAGACCCTTCATTCCAACGGATACCGTGATGCCGAGTTAACCAGCGAGCGGTTCTTTGCATTTTTTCATTTAAATTTGTAATACTATAAGGTGGTTTGAAAATAATTTGGCAGTTTAAAGAGCCACCGACAACGGCCAACTCTTTAATTATAAATTTGTTATCGTTATCTATGAAGGCTTGAAACTCAACTACTGCAAACGCCATTTGGCCACCTTTTGTACAGTGATATCTCGTTAAACAAACGTTCGGCTATTAAAGTAGGTAACTGATCTGTACACTCGTTCACACCGGAAAGGACTTGATTGATACACTCTTTGATTAAATCGTCCCGGTAAAAAAGCTCCCTAAGTGAAATGTAAATTAGAGGGAGGTTATTAACAAACATGCACCATTCATTCTGGTTGAGAGTTATAGAGTGCTCGCCGTCAGAGACGTAAGCATACTGATGACCAAAGACCATGTTAACCCTAATATCCTCCCCCGTATCTACTTTGAACGAGTATTGGTTCTTACCCTCGAGTGCTAGGGTGACGTCATTAAAGTGAGCTGCAAGCTGACAAAATGCATCGTACGACCAATAAACACAACCTTTTCTACCTTTAAATAACACTCCGAGCCCTCTATTTAGAAAAATCCCCGTCACGACACATTTTGTTAGGTCATTATCCAAATGATAGTCTGATTTCAAGAAAACCCCAGTTAGTAAATTTATAGGTTCCTTGCTCTTGGGAATGAGCATCGGCTCTATACTCACATCCGCTCCCTGCGACGTCATCGCTCATACTAAATTTTCTTTAAACGGTTACCTTATTAACAGTACCTGTCAGTAATGAATATGTCATGTGAGTATCGTGTAAAAGTAAACAGTACGCGGACGTATTTGCTGTAAAGGCTGTACCCGACTCAAACTCTACTCGCACATCAATAGGGCCCGATTTTATGGAATCATTTTGCTTTGAACAGTCAATAACGTACAGGGGTGCTTTATCTTTGTATTTTTCTTTGTCCACTGCTGGATAGCTTTGTTTCCCGTAGTACGAAGAATGGAAACGGAAAAACATTTCATAGAAGATGGACCAATCACCGTGAATGTTATCATATGGATAGTACTGCGAATTTAAATAAACTTTAATATTTTTTAGATCGCAAGCATCAAAGCATGACATGTCCTTTTTTATGTCATTCTTGCGACTAGTCTGAAATCCTATGATTACGTAACGGGGTTTTTCAAGCTGACTGGAGGTCTTTACAGTCCACGATTGTAAAGTGGTCTGTGGTACTGATGGATACTCGTGCAGTTCCCACGATCTAAACGGTAAATGCACTTTTGTATCTTTTTCAATCATCTTTAGTAGTTTCAAACGGTAAGGATCAGATACGGTAACGTGTGACACCCTCCAGTATACCCCTGTAATTTCCAAAACTACTTCAGCAGCATTTGTACTGTGCACTGCGTTTAAATCGGTAGATGACCGCAAAAGGATCAATTCTTGTCTGACATTAGCAATTACACGCTTATAGTCCTCGGCAAAACCCAGCAACATGTGCAAAGGAACACTGAACGAAAACTCTGTAATTTTCTCCGTTTTCCCAGAACCTAACCAACAAGCGTTTTTTTAAACTTTCTAGTTCACCCTGTTGAACCGATAACAGGTTTTTAATGGTGGTTGTTATACCTACATTTTTTATTCGATCGACCTCGACACCCCCGATTTCATATCTAATATCGTCAAAAAGAAACGCCACAGCATTATTGACAAGATGAACTTCTGCAGCAGTTCCATCCTGTTTCTTTCCGCTAACTCTGCCCACGATATGGAGGGTACTGTCAAACGGTGCAGTTATTATGTCCTGTTGACTGATTGGTATACGTATTTCATCGTTATTCTTAAAGGTCGATGAAGCGTACGGTTTATGAGTGTGAAACTCAATACCTGTGATTACATCACTGTACTCTGCTTTATTTTCTATGTCCAGCATTTTGAACTTTAAATCCTAATGAGCGCAAAAACTTTGTATTGGTTGATGTTAATCGTACAGTGTCTTGACGCTTACTGATGGGTAAAGATTTTGTAACCTCCCTAAATACCAAACCCATTTTTCCTCCTTATATGCAGTCTGATGGATATATTTTCGTTTCTCAAGTTGATTCTCTCACCGTTTTGATCTTTGAGAGTGATTGTAACGTTGTTTATCCTCTTGACGTTCACAGGCAAATAAATGATTGTGTTGGGTACCTCCACTATTTTATAGCCCGGACCCACGTTTGGGTAGAACTCGTGTATAACATGGCCCTCAGCTCCATTGTCATACGAACCTCGAACTATATTACACTCTACGCGTATTACGTTAACATTAATGATGCTTACTGTTCTGTCGGAAGCGTGTTTTTCACCTGCTTTCAAAATTTTACTATCAAAACCCAGTAGAGGAGCAAGCGTGTTACTTTGTGTAAAATCAATAGCTTGGCTACACTTTATTTCCGATTTTAGCGTATTGTTATTTGCTTTCAATTCCAATTCCACATCCTTCCCTACTTTTTCTTTTAGAGCAGTTTCTAAATCTTCAATCTCATATGCACCTTCAGCTATCTCAATCATCCTACCATCACCGTAATAAAATTTGTTATTTTTACCCGCTTCAATATTTGGGATAGAGTGAAACGTCATCAAGTCTATAAGACCAATCTCCCATTCTCCTTCACTAACGTCAACAGGTGGGAAGTAATCTTTTGAAACATATGAACCTCTTCCACTCAAGCTAAACATTGTCGAGAAACTGTAGGCACAAGTGTCCGCATACAACTGAATTGAAATTTTGCTTCCGCTCGTAGTTATAGTAAATGTCGCAGTTACCAAAATACTGTAAAAGTTCACGTGGGGGCTTGAGATTACCAAAACTATCGAAATAGTACACGATATCTTTTACCTTTTTATAACACACCCAGTGAGTACCGTTGCCGAAACTAGAATCCAAGTTTACAATAGCCGATCCATTTTCTTTTGGTGCGCTAGGTAGAGTGTCTCTCATATAAACTCCTCTAAAGTGTGGTATACGTAGTTCTTTTGCATAGTGTAATAAATCATAATTTGTCAAAGGCCTTATTGGGATCGAGCTTTTTTTTTACCAACTCTTTTCTTTGTCTTTTTCTTACCGGCTCCTTGTTTTGGGTAAGGCCTTAGGTACAAACCTTTACCCTTTGGGTACGGTCTAAGGTACAACCCGTTTCCTTTGGTAGGAGATTTACGCTTAACTGGGCTTTTCTTCTTCTTTTTACCACCCCCTAACTTTGTTTTAGTCTTCATAGCTGTAGTAACAGCCCAAGCAGATGCTTTTTCAGCCAAAGATGCGTCTGAGGATTTAAATCGTCGCCACGCGCGTTCGGCCAACTCAGCGTCAGCCTGCCGTCTGTTCTCGGAATCTTTGTATTGCGAGTACGCAATGTCGTGCTGTTTGCAAGCTTCGTCTAATCCGTTGATTCCTTTGTCACCTCTAGCTAATCTTTTGGCTAATTTTGTACCTGGCCCACAGTAATTATAACCAGGTAAGTGAGCTTCAAATGGTAACAAATCTACAGCTTTGTTTACAACGGAGGATATAATACCTCTTCCTGTGACTGCTCGTTTGCGTCTAACCGATGTTTTCCTCTTCCCTGCCATTTTATAACTGATGACTGATACGAACTACAATGTTTTAAATAGATCGTCCCATGTAGACTGTTCCCGGACAACCTGTGTATTCCAATCTTCAAAACTAGGGTAACTAGCCCTCCCCCTGTTTATCTGTTTGTACAGTGTATAGGCTAGATCTGCCACCACTTCCTTGACGTATTCTTTATTTACAGCATCGTTTAACCACCGTGGTTTACCTACGTTTGTCAGCCGTTTACTTTTAACGTCCCAATGTTTATCTTTATCGGGTAAAATTTAATTATTTTGTAGATATTGCAAGGTAACCGCATCGTGAATGTGGGAAGGATCGGAGACCTGTCCTAACCGATTATTCTTGAAATTCCATGCTAGCCCGCCTTGTAAAGGTGTATGATTGTCCAAGTATTGTTTATTTACGGCATCTCCCCCTTTACTGGGGGGTGCTACATTCTGAATAACTGTATTTTTAACATCAAAAGCTCCATTTTTATTTTTTTGCAACGTGTTTTTATTGAAATACTCGAGATTTACAGCGTCTTTGTTGGCAACTGGGGAGGCAACATTCTGTATGACCAACTGTTTTGCATCAAAAGACCCCGCACCTCGTGTTATAGTGTTTTCCTTGAGAAATGATAGGTTAACGGCATCTCCATCCGCCTTTGGTGGAGCAACATCTTGCAGCCGGTAATGATGTATCGAGTATGCAGTGGCGTCAGAGAACTTTAGCGGGGTATGAAGATCCATATATTGTTTTGTTACCGCATCTTTAACATCAACTGGATCAGCTATGTTACATACACGTGTGTTTTGAGCATCAAAATGACCACTTTGCAGTGTCATACAGTTTAAAAGTGAATTCGCATGCGATCTAAAATTCATCGCATCAAGATTGTCTTTTGGATCGTCGACATTGCACAGACGTTTACCTTGCATATCGTAGCTACCATCCTGTGATAATGCAAAGCCTTCGCCTTTGGGTCCAACAAGACCTTTCTCCTTCTTCGTATAACGTCCAAACTTGTCTATGCCCATCGTGAGACTGACTTGTATCGACTGTTTCCGCTACCTTTTATGTATCCTGCTTCGTGCAGTTCCTCTACAATGTTAACAATCTCGTTACTATGTGAAGTATTTCCCGTTTCAGCTGATGCTACCAACAGTTTTAGTCTATCGACCAACTCGTTGGGATTATCCCAATGCACTAAATCGCGAGACTTTGTACTTTTCCACGACATTCCTCTACCCTGTCTGACGGGAAACAGATCTTTGATCACGTGTCTGTATTTCAAACTACTATCACGTTTGATTTGATTGTCAAAATTATAACCCTTTTTGTGAGCATTTGATGCAATCAATATACTTTTGTAAGCATTTAGATCGTCCTCTGTATACACATCGCTGTTTGGCAGTCTTTTAAATATAAGTTCATAGAGCCCCTCGGAAGGTGGGTATCTCGTGTTGTTAACAATAATGGTACCGTCAGTGTCAAATTCCATCACTTTGTTTCCAATCATTAAAGTTTTTCCTCTTTCATCAAACCTCGGACCATAGTCGTGGTCAATAGTTCTATGTTTTCCACTGGCGTCTCGTATAAACTGGGTCATGTATTTTCTAGTTAACGGGTTCTCAAACTGCTCTTCAATGTACTTGGATGCTGTTTGAAAGCCTAATTGAGACGAAACAACCTCTTCCAATTGACTAGTTTCAGCTCTAGGTGTTGATATGGCTTCTGGTTTAAACGGTTGACCAATGTAATCATCGTCATCGCTCTCATAGTCCATTGGCTCTTCTTTAGAAAGCTGTTCAATTTTAACATCTGTTTTCGGTTCGCCTTTTTTCAGTTCTCTAATTAACGGTTTGTATTGCTGTTCCAGCAGTTTTTAGCTCTCCACACTGCCATCTTTAAACTGTCTAAATTTACGCCTAACTGCTTCTTTCAACTCTGCTATTTGCAGGGTGAGATGTTTATTCTTCCGCGTCATCTTTGATAATGAGCCTGAAACACCACAGCTAGCCTCTTAAGGCAATTCAATTTGCCGAAAAAATAGTGCACGTTTCTTATGTTTACGTAGGTAGTGCACTACTTCTTTCAAAGATATCCCTGAAGTAATATCTATATCTCGGTAGTATCTCTTTGTCACTAGATCAAATTGTGGAATAGTGTACCTTTTTGACCAATTCCGAAAAACAAACGTTCTTTTCCAATCATCTCTCCATTGTGGTATTTCTGCTACGGTATACCGCTCACTAACGTCACTTTTTTCCATATACCTCTGCAAAAAAGACATAGGACGTTTCATCTCATTGTGGTGTAACAGAAACGAGTTCAATAACCAAAACTCACTTGGATTCGCTCCAGTAAATTCACGCCACCGGTCAAACAGTTGACGATCAGTTATCGTATACACACCATTATTGAAACTTATCCCAAAACGTTCGCTATATTGTTGTAAAGTTGGCAACGCAGCCTTTAGAAATTCTGTTGTAAACAGTCCTTGGCACAAGTTGTTTACCCCGGCATAAGGTTTACCACGAGATATCGGTAATCCCGGAGGTACCGGACCATATGCTACATTATAACTCACATCGATATGGCATTTCGAAGCCATCGCAGTTTTATAAATCGTCAGAGGTGATCTTATTGGTAGAGTCCGTTCAGTCAATACAATACATCTTGCTGCATAGGGAATATTGCAACCGTATTCGAGCATTCGAAGGTAAATCTGGGTAAAGTTTATGCTACCATGAAGGTTGCGCAATGGTAAAACCTTACCAAAAATATCCGGAAACGGTCTAAATCTCGAAATAATATTATGGGACTCTCTAACTGTGCAGTTGTTCATATCTTCGTGATAGACCACCAGTTCAAGTGGAACTTTCTTTTCTTCGCATTTTTCCAAAAATCTAATCCAAATTTCACGGTTGTATGTACGTTCACTCGCAGATGGATCATTGATGGATCAAAGATGGATCATTGATGCATCATAGATGCATCAAAGATGGATCATTGATGCATCATAGATGCATCAAAGATGGATCATTGATGCATCATAGATGCATCAAAGATGGATCATTGATGCATCATAGATGAATCATAGATGCATCATAGATGCATCAAAGGATGGATCATTGATGCATCATAGATGCATCAAAGATGGATCATTGATGCATCATAGATGAATCATAGATGCATCATAGATGCATCAAAGATGGATCATTGATGCATCATAGATGCATCAAAGATGGATCATTGATGCATCATAGATGAATCATAGATGCATCATAGATGCATCAAAGATGGATCATTGATGCATCATAGATGAATCATAGATGCATCATAGATGCATCAAAGGATGGATCATTGATGCATCATAGATGCATCAAAGATGGATCATTGATGCATCATAGATGAATCATAGATGCATCATAGATGCATCATAGATGCATCATAGATGGATCATAGATGCATCATAGATGCATCATAGATTCATCATAGATACATCATAGATGCTTCATAGATGGAACATAGATGCGTCATAGATGGAATGCATCATAGATGGAACATAGATGCATCATAGATGGAACATAGATGCATCATAGATGGATCATTGATGCATCATAGATGAATCATAGATGCATCATAGATGCATCATAGATGCATCAAAGATGGATCATTGATGCATCATAGATGAATCATAGATGCATCATAGATGCATCATAGATGAATCATAGATGCATCATAGATGCATCAAAGATGGATCATTGATGAATCATAGATGCATCAAAGATGGATCATTGATGCATCTATGATGCATCAAAGATGGATCATTGATGCATCATAGATGCATCAAAGATGGATCATTGATGCATCATAGATGAATCATAGATGCATCATAGATGAATCATAGATGCATCATAGATGCATCAAAGATGGATCATTGATGCATCATAGATGCATCAAAGATGGATCATTGATGCATCATAGATGAATCATAGATGCATCATAGATGCATCAAAGGATGGATCATTGATGCATCATAGATGCATCATAGATGCATCAAAGATGGATCATTGATGCATCATAGATGAATCATAGATGCATCATAGATGCATCAAAGGATGGATCATTGATGCATCATAGATGAATCATAGATGCATCATAGATGCATCAAAGATGGATCATTGATGCATCATAGATGCATCAAAGATGGATCATTGATGCATCATAGATGAATCATAGATGCATTATAGATGCATCAAAGATGGATCATTGATGCATCATAGATGAATCATAGATGCGGATTATTGATGCATCATAGATGCATCAAAGATGGATCATTGATGCATCATAGATGCATCAAAGATGGATCATTGATGCATCATAGATGAATCATAGATGCATCATAGATGCATCAAAGATGGATCATTGATGCATCATAGATGCATCAAAGATGGATCATTGATGCATCATAGATGAATCATAGATGGATCATTGATGCATCATAGATGAATCATAGATGCATCATAGATGCATCAAAGATGGATCATTGATGCATCATAGATGCATCAAAGATGGGTCATTGATGCATTATAGATGAATCATAGATTCATCAAAGATGGATCATTGATGCATCATAGATGCATCAAAGATGGATCATTGATGCATCATAGATGCATTAAAGATGGATCATTGATGCATCATAGATGAATCATAGATGCATCATAGATGCATCAAAGGATGGATCATTGATGCATCATAGATGCATCAAAGATGGATCATTGATGCATCATAGATGAATCATAGATGCATCATAGATGCATCAAAGATGGATCATTGATGCATCATAGATGCATCAAAGATGGATCATTGATGCATCATAGATGAATCATAGGTTCATCATGGGTTCAATATGCACATCATTCATACAATACAGAGCCATTTAGTACAACAGGAACGTAGCTAATGCCTGTACAATATAAGTAACGGACTGATTGTATTAAGCTGCATCAGGGGATCAATATACAGTTCGTTCTTACAATACAGAGCCATTTAGTACAACAGGAACGTAGCTAATGCCTGTACAATATAAGTAACTGACTGATTGTATTAAGCTGCATCAGGGGATCAATATACACATCATTCATACAATACAGAGTCATTTAGTACAACAGGAACCTAGCTAATGTTTGTACAGTAAGTAACTAACTGATTGTAGCTGCATCAGGGGATCAAATAAATATATTATATTGAAATATATTTAATGTAGCTTTTGAACGGCACTACTATAGTAGTTAAAGAAATAGCACTTATATTGGGTAGGAGTTTTTAATACTTTTTATAGCTAAAAAAAGAATACAATTGGAATTCAAAGCTCGGTTGGAAATTCGCCAAAGGCTCCGCACTATGATTGTTGGATATTTTAGGTTTCATGATTTTTAAATCCAGTCCATATTTATATTCTTCCGTTTCAAACAAAACCGAGCCCAAGTAATTTTCCGCTATTCAGCCGCTCTTCGCGATAACGAAGGTATGCGGCCTTTGCCCTCAACACTGATATCTTTCCAAACGACGCAGTCCACTGTCGTCCGCCGCTGAACTATCACCATATTTACTATCGTATATCCGCATCATCTTTTCAACATCCCGCAATTTTTACCTTTTTTTCTTTAAATTAATCAGTCTGTACAGTGCTAATAGAAGTGACAATAGTTTTGTTTTTATCCCAAGAAGAAATTATTTTTTGTTTATTTAACGGACAATTGTAATAGTGCAAGTAGGTCAACGTGTACATGGACAGTCCTCGTCGACGCCGCCATTGCCCAGTGCTTCAAGTCAGGTGGGGTACCCCAAACCAAACATCTCTTCAGCTTCACTAAGGTCTGTGACAGCAATTCAACATTGTTTAGCACTTTAAAAATTAGCCTAATTAAGACTGATTAATTTCATTCTATGTACATATTTTTCTTATTATACCAAACATTTTTTGGGCCTCATCGAACCGGATTATTTTACCAGTTTCTGGTTAGAACATAATTTTATTTATTCCTACCACGAATACTTGTAATATCACTTCATTTTTTACGTATTCTAGCTGAATGGTATTTCATTTCGATTTCGTTTCTCATTGCGTGGAATAATTTTGCTCATTCCGCCATTTTGTATTTGTGCTCCTTTTCCTGTACGATTGTGAGTCCAAATTGACATTCCTGTTCCTGTTTCAAATAGACTATTCCAATATTCCTTCCTGGAATTTCCTGTCCGCTAACCGCTACGTCACTGCCACAGCCATCTACGACGTCGAGTCTACGGCTACAAATATCAAGACTTCACTACCGCATCGCTTGTCAGCCTGTCAGTTCACTTTAGCTGTCAGCTTGTCAGATTTTTGTTTACATTACTACATTTGAGTGATAGTCAGAATAACCTCAAATCTACTCAAGATTGACTTTGATTTCGAACTTATTGACTGATTCAAATAATTATCATTGCAGTTAATAAGTAAACAAATAATATAACTGATATTATTTTCAATGGTTTTAATGTGCACTGGATTAATATGAGAAATACCTATGTGAATATTTTGCTGATGATAGATTACGACAAGTAAGTTATACTGCACATATACTTGGAAATATTTCTTAAACTATTTAAGCCACAAAATAGTTTGGATTATTGGTATAAATAGTTAACCTATTTTGTTAAGAAAGCATCTCTTATTATTATGTATTTGATAGCACACCATTAAGTTGTACTACCTATGCAGTGTTGCTTTTGCCTGTGCTACCCATAGCCTAAGCATAGACTATAGGCCTAACTTGTGCATTTGAGAATTTGATTAAATTGAGGAAAGTCAAATTATATTTTATTGTCTTATCATTACTGCAGATTTGTTTTGTGCTGAATATTTCCTATGTTTAATTTTCTTTCAACATGAGGTTTTCTTCCTTCACCAAACAGAGTGAACTTATTCAAGCAAGGCTTGGGTCAATAAATAAACAAGTCAATGCATTGAAAGAAACTCAGGTTGTGACTACTTTAAGCGAGCAACAGATTGCTAAACTTAAACTCTTGTCTCAAAGTGCAATAACCAAGCACTCAGAATTTGAGAGAATAGTAAATAAACTTTTTCAAACTACTCCCACTCCTGAAGATATTCAAGATGATAAAATTACTTCACTGCAAGAAAAAATTTCTGATTATTTTGTTGAGATTCAGTCAAACTTTAGTTTGTTACTTCCACCAGTTAAACTTGAAGAGTCACGCCTAAATGACTCTACTTCCGAGGTAGGCCCTACTACTCCTACAGTTAATCTGACTGTGAAATTGCCGCAAATCAAACTGCCAACATTCTCTGGCAATCCTGAGCAATGGGTCTCATTTCATGGCCTGTTTGAAAGTACTGTACATAATAATAAAACAATTTCTAATGTTGAGAAATTCTCATATCTCATAAGCTGTCTTTCAGATGAACCTTTGAACTTAGTTAAGTCTATACCACTAAATAGTGCTAATTATGTAATTGCTTGGCAAACCCTGCTTAAGAGGTACCACAATACAAGGCTCTTGATTTCATTACATTCTACTAACATCTTGGACCTACCGCAGCTTACTAAGCCTAATGTTACACAACTTAGGAATTTTATTTCAATTTTTAATGGAAATCAGCAAGCTCTTAAAGCACTTGGCCATAACATAACTGATGACAACCTGATCTTAAGTACACATATTTTGAGAAAGCTTGATTCCGCTATGCGTTCAGATTTTGAACAAAAACGAGATGACTCAAAACAGGTTCCTTCTGTCACAGAAATAATAAACTTTCTGGAAAATGAGTGTTCTTACAGAGAGGCGGCTAACTTAGGCTCGACCTCACATGCTAATTCTTCCCTTCAGTTAAAAAACTATGGAAGTAGTAAGAACATGCCTTATCTAGGTAGGCAAACCGCTAGTCCCAAGCCAAGCAAAGTTGTAATGCTTTCTTCTAATGACAATGAACAAGCTCATACTTGTGCTTACTGCAATGGAGCATCGCATAACATTTTTCGCTGTGATGTTTTTGGTGCCTTATCACCACACGATAGGTTCAACTTCATTAAGAACAATAGCCTATGTGTTAATTGTTTAGGACGACATTTCTTAGGCTCATGTAAGTCATCCAGTTCGTGTCGAGTTTGTTTTAAGCGACACCATACGCTACTGCATTTTTACAAAACGGACCAGCCTATAATGAAAAAATCTGTTAAGCCCTCGAATAAGACTCAGGCCAATTCCACAACACAATTGAAGGCTCCTGTACCGCAAGGATTTGAATCAAATACACTCTCTGCTCATGTAGACACTGGTGCTGCCAGCCACAACTGTACTGTACTTCTTGCCACTGCATTGGTAAAAATTTCTACCTCGAATGGTCATAATATTATTGTCCGAGCTGTGCTTGATAGTGCATCACAAACGAGTATAATATCTGAACACTGTGCCAGTATGATTCACATTCAGCGTTCGTCTGTTGGCGTTCACGAGATAAAGGGCATTGCCTCAGCTCGAATAAAGCCTAAGGGACTTTCCTTTGTAAATATTTCTTCGCTTAACGGGAAAACACTTGCTACGGCACATCCTGTCCTCATACTTGATAGAATTACCAATGATATGCCTAGTGTCAAGATATCTTCTGAAATAAAGGCTCAAATCAAAGAATACGCACTTGCCGATCCCAACTTCGACACTCCTGGACATTTGCTCATCGGTGCGGATCTGTTTGCTCAAACTATTATTGGATCTGCCACCAGTCTTGGTGATCGTATGCCATACACTATAAACACTATTTTTGGATATGTTGTCCTTGGGAACGTGCCTACTTCACAAGACGGCCAAACCTTCAGTGGATTGACGACTTTACTTTCCATCAATGATCTTACACTTCATGAAACACTTCAGCGATTTTGGGCATTGGAAGAACCACCTGCTTGTTCTAAGCTATCCCCAGAGGAAATGGAATGTGAAGATCATTTTTTGAAAACTCACTCTCGTGACGAGACGGGAAGATATGTTTGTTGTTTACCGTTCAAAGAAAATCCAGTAAAACTAGGAAATTCTTCTACAGTTGCTTTACAAACTTCAAATCGCTTGAACGTAAGTTTCAATCGCAACCTGATTTCAAAGAAAAGTACATTGAATTTATGAATGACTACGAATCCTCTGGTTAAATGAAACCCTCAAACTTATTTGATCTAAATAACCAATATCATTGCTTCTTACCACACCACGGTGTCTTTAAGGATGGAAAGATACGTGTTGTATTTAATGCGTCCTCTCAAACTTCAACTGGTGTAACACTTAACAGTCTACAGCATCAAGGACCCAAGTTACATAATTAAATAACAGACATAATTCTACGTTTTCGTCAAAATAGGATCGCCTTTGCTTGTGATATCAAACAGATGTTCCGTATGATCTCTATTCATGAACAAGACCAACGTTTTCAACTCATCTATTGGAGAGAAGAAATGTCACAGCCGCTTCGAGTTTTTCAGTTGACAACCGTTACTTATGGTATGACTTCTTCGCCATTTTTGGCTAATCGAGTAATACAACAATTAATTCATGATGAAGGAAAGAATCATGAACTTGCTGCTCATGCACTTAAACGACAAATTTACGTAGACGATGCGCTACTAGGCAGCGATACTGTTGAAGAAGCTGCAAAATTACAGCAAGATGTAATAAACCTTTTACGAAAAGGAGGCTTTGAACTTCGCAAATGGGCGTCTAACAATAGCCAAATATTGGAAAATTTACCCCCTCAACACTGCTTATCAACTGACTCACCTTGTGTTAGTATTCTTGGACTGAAGTGGAATCCACACTCAGACACATTCTCATATGCAATTTCTGAAGCTCCATTGATTTTTACCAAAAGAGCAATTTTGTCTTCCATCGCTAAGATGGACAAGATGCTCCAACAACAAGACAACAACAAGATGTAACAGGCATGCTTACCCCTGTTATTTTTTGGGCTAAGGCTCTCATGCAGCATATATGGTCACTAGGCCTAGATTGGGATAATACTCTTCCTAGTGATATTATCGACAGATGGTCAACTTTTGTCAACGAACTTCCTGAGATTGAAAATTTGGAGATTGGCAGGTACATATCTCTGAGTGATGCGGTTAATATTCAGTTGCATGGATTTTCAGATGCAAGTGAACTCGGTTTTGCTGGATGTGTTTATCTACGAACTGAGAACCCGCAAGGCAGTATATATGTCAACTTATTAATAGCCAAGTCACGTGTGGCACCCCTGAAACGTATCACGATTCCTCGCCTTGAACTGTGCGGAGCACATATTTTAGCCAAACTGTTACACTACTGTGTTGATCAACTCTCAGATCGCTACAAGATAGATTCTGTTACCGCTTGGAGTGACTCCACTGTGGCTCTTTCATGGATTCACACCCCTTCTCATCGTTTGAAGTTATATGTTGCAAATCGTGTTGCACAGATTCAAGAATTGACCCCTTCCTGCATATGGAAACACATTTCTACTCTTGAAAACCCCGCTGATGTTGCCTCTAGAGGATTAACCCCATCTCTTCTTATTCATAACAAGCTCTGGTGGTCTGGACCCACATGGCTTAAGAGTTCATCTGATTCATGGCCTCAACCATCGAGTCATCTTCCCGAAGAGGAACTCCCAGAAATTAAAACCACAACACTAAATCTTCTTACGATAGCTGAAGATCAAGATCTGAAGTTTATCAATAAATTCTCTTCATGGACTAAACTACTTCATGTCATGGGCTACGTTTTACGTTTTATTTCCTGCTTGAAAACTAAGCAAAGGATTACTCATTCTCTCACACTTGAAGAGTTAGAAGTATCGAACAAACGGATTTGTTGGCTTGTTCAAAGAGAGAGTTTCTCTGAGGATATTAATTCCCTGTCAAAGAAGAATGTGTGTTCTTCTCGCATTCAACGCCTTTCACCGTTTGCTTGATGATGAAGGTTTGTTAAGAGTTGGAGGACGACTGAAACATTCTGAGTTGCCGTACAGCGCCAAGCATCAAATTATCTTACCAAAGGATCATTTTGTTGTAAATTTGATAATTGATTATCATCATCGCATCTTTCTTCACTGTGGACCAACACAACTCCAAGCTGTTCTTCGTGAGAAATATTGGATACTTTCTGCTCGTAGTATCATACGCTCCAGGATTTTTAAACGCCTGAGATGTTTCAGAATGAAACCTAAGCCAAACACACCATTGATGGGAGACTTACCTTCCCCAAGAGTGGTAGCAACCCGACCTTTTAATGTTACTGGAGTCGACTATGCCGGACCATTTACAGTGAAATTGTATGTCCTAAAAAGGCTTCAGCCTATTAAAGTTTATCTTTGTCTATTTGTCTGCTTTGCAACGAAAGCCGTACACTTAGAAGTTGTGTCGGATTTGTCCTCAAAAGCTTATATAGCAGCTCTTACACGTTTTATTTCCAGACGTGGTTCAGTGAAGGAAATTCATAGTGATTGTGGAACCAACTTTGTCGGAGCAGCTGCTGCACTTCACAAATGTTTTAACAACCTCCTTTGCAATCCAGTAACTCACCGTTTTGCTGAAGAAAACAACATTTCTTTCAAATTTCTGCCTCCACACGCGCCTCATCAAGGTGGCTTGTGGGAACGAGCTGTTAGGAGTTTTAAGCATCACCTTCATAGAGTAATCGGTGGCCAAATCCTGACTTATGAAGAATTCATAACTCTCGTGTCACGTGTCGAAGCAATATTAAATTCAAGACCGCTTACCCCTCTCTCTGGAGATCCGAATGACTTAGAGTCTCTAACCCCAGGACACTTTTTAACTGGTGGACCTCTGAAATCCATGGTTGAACCTCAATATGATGAAACTTCTTGTAACCGCTTGAGGAGATGGCAATTAGTTCAGGCATTCTCTCAACACATCTGGACTCGATGGTCCCAAGAGTATCTGCATACTCTACAGCATCACTCTAAGTGGACGAGTAAAACAGAGAACCTCAAGATTGGTGACCTTGTTGTTATTCATGAGCCTAACACTCCTCCCCTACAATGGAAACTTGCAAGAATCACCGCAGTATCTCCAGGAGCAGACGGAATTGTACGAGTGGTCCATCTACGCACCGCTACAGGGAACTTCAGTCGGCCAACCGTCAAAGTTTCCCTTCTTCCTACCAATTAATTCCTAAGCATTCCCTTTCACCCCCTTTCAATTTATTTTCATTTGTCTTTTCCCATTTTTCAGTTTTTTCATTGAACCAGGTTGGTTCAAGGGGGGCGATATGTTGGATATTTTAGGTTTCATGATTTTTAAATCGAGTCCATATTTATATTCTTCCGTTTCAAACAAAACCTAGCCCAAGTAATTTTCCGCTATTCAGCCGCTAACGAAGGTATGCAGCCTTTGCCCTCAACACTGATATCTTTCCAAACGACGCAGTCCACTGTCGTCCGCCGCTGAACTATCACCATATTTACTATCGTATATCCGCATCATCTTTTCAACATCCCGCAATTTTTACCTTTTTTTTCTTTAAATTAATCAGTCTGTACAGTGCTAATAGAAGTGACAATAGTTTTGTTTTTATCCCAAGAAGAAATTATTTTTTGTTTATTTAACGGACAATTGTAATAGTGCAAGTAGGTCAACGTGTACATGGACAGTCCTCGTCGACGCCGCCATTGCCCAGTGCTTCAAGTCAGGTGGGGTACCCCAAACCAAACATCTCTTCAGCTTCACTAAGGTCTGTGACAGCAATTCAACATTGTTTAGCACTTTAAAAATTAGCCTAATTAAGACTGATTAATTTCATTCTATGTACATATTTTTCTTATTATACCAAACAATGATTGTCATGCAAATCACCTGTTTAAGAGTTTTGCTGGTATTGCTAACATAAGAGACACGGCGTCGATTGCACAATAAATTCCGTTTGCAACGATTATATAATTGTTTTAAGATAACCCTCCGGAAATTGCCAGATTTTTAGAATTGATTAAACGCTATTTTACCAAAAATTACAAAATAGTTAATCAGCTCTTCGTTTTGAAGTGCACTTTTGATGACGGTAATTTATGTTAATTGTGTAAGTATCTTTTGCGGATATTTTTCATCACGAATAGTAAAAACCCAAATTTTTGGAGGAAGATCTTTGCAAAGATTACGTAAATAACATAATTTAGCCGGTTTGAAATAATGGATATTAATTAATTGTAAAGCTGACCAGTACAAAAATATTTATTATAAAGTGTTAAGCAATATTTCAAATAAGAGGAACTATAAAACTCGGGTGTAAAGTATTAACAATTCAATGTAACAAAACATAATCACGTAGTAGGCTAGTATGCAAAAATAACCTGAATTGTTTTGTGGTTTTTGCTATTTTTAAGGTAAATTAACTTAAATATAAAAGCTAACATTGTTTGAAATTAACAGTAATACAATAGAACAACTATAACACATAATAATTGTTCAGAAATCAAGAATATCTTTTTACAAAATGCAGGGTTACATAACTGGAAAACGTCAGTACAACTACAACTAAAATATTGTTGTTGTTTGTTGTGTTGTAAATATTGTCGGAACAAATGTATCTATCTGAAAACAAACTGAAAATTGAAGCTAATAGAATATGTTGTACATTTTCCACTCACGTGCTCAAAACACCGCACGTGGAAAACGGTAGATTCTGGGGGAAAACTGACTTGAGACTTGGGGCGGGGACAATAGCAATCCCTCAATCAATTTGGTCCTCTCAACGGCAACTGTTGACTTAAGCTAAGGGACTGAGCATTTCATACATTACCTCCCCCAAAAAGCGCCCCTAACCGCTCCCCACAGGAGTATAGGGAGTCCCTCGGCACTAGATTTACAAGTCAAATCGTCAACTCGCAAAGAAACCGCAGGTGACGTTTAAATCGCTTCGTAACGTTTCGAGAGTTATTTCGAATCGTACCTTTCAGTATGTAAATGGCATTGTAGGAATTCAAGAAATTGTCGGAAGGGAGCGTATTTAAAAAGGAGACGACGAGGTGGTTTAAATCTTTGCAAAAGCATTGACAACAAAGTTTTACCGTCGGAATTAATTTGCCATAAAGCAGGATTCACATAAAAATCCAATCAAAATCAAAATCAAAATGTCCGCAATAAACCTTTGAACAACATTAACTCACCATCACCAACAATGAACTTCAAACAAAGAAAAATCCAATATTGCTATCTACCAAATATTTTATTATTAACATTTCCATTACTAAGATCAGAGGATTATTAAGTTGAGAAGTTACAAAAATGTGATGACAAAAAGCAAAAGTAACTAACAAGTATGAAATATAATTATAGCTGTAAAAATGTTTTTTGTATACTGTTTTTGCTTGATAGAACGGGAATATTTTTGTATATAAGCGCGTGGAAAATAAAAAAAACATAGTTTAAACTATGACAAATGTGACGTTTTTTAACAATATTTTTCATTGAAAGAAAACCATAAAAAAATTACAACTTGATAAGAAAATGTCCAAAACAAAGTGTCTTATCAATATTTAATAGTAACAGTTTTATGTTACTACAGTTTTATAAAACTTTGAGTGAATATGACATAAACATGACCCAAAGAGTAAATCACGAAATTTATTTCTTATTTTTATATCTTATTGTAACCTATGTATGTGAATTGGCAGTATAATTTTAAAACAACAGCAAAGTTACCAACGGTTTTTGGAAGGTTTGGGTTTGGGGGTTGTAAGGGTTTTTGCCTCCACATATCACCTGACCACAGGTGTTCGGGTAACCAAGCTGTTAGGCTAATTGCTTGAATGATGTAAAAACACCCTTCCTGCAGCTGATTAAATAGCCTCTCATCGTGTAGACGTCTGAGAAAGTAATTTGTGGTTGGGTTGACAACCTAAAAGCATTCATTAATTAATTTTGGTTACAGGAATTGATGGAAGTTGTTGATACGTTTTTTAAATGAATATTGATTAGGTTTTCAGGTTGAGAGATCTTCATTTATTAGTCTTTACAGGATCTTTGAAACATGTGGTCATTGATGAAAAAAATGTATTACATTTTCTACAATATATTTAAGAAGGTACAGAAGCTAAACAATCATTTCTTAAAATTGAAAATATTCAATGTTCAACCCAAAACAATCAGAAACAATAATAGCAAAATGGCTGAAAGACCATCAAAGAGTAGTAGATATGGTCGAAGGTTCTCTTCAATACACATATGAATAAAAAAATGTTACTAGGTTAATATTTCTAAGAACAGTAGAACAATTTACATCTAAGTTTGGATCAAAGTCTAATAATTTAAATGAATGTAAACTACGTCATGATGGTCCCTTGGTTAAAATGTAAGAAAAACTTACTTTTAGTAAGTTATCTAATAAACTATTTTTTTGTTCTGTAGAGAGTGTCTTGCAAGTTTAACTACGAACCAAAAAGATAAAAAATGATGATCAAATGTTTATAAGTTACCACCAACTCATGTCCCAAGTGAGCTAGCAGCTCTATTGGCATCGTTAGACGAGTAGACGATCTTTAGCAGCACAATACCAGCTTCAATTCGCTGCTTTTGATTGACAATTGTAACTTCCGCAGGGAGTTCAACAATGCCTATCGCCGGCGGCAACTTGAGTAGGTACTCCACACAATAAGACCAATACCAATACACCCGCGGGATACCACGCCCTTATTTTCTACGTTTACAAACCAATGCAGGCCTTTAGGAGAGTACAAGAGTAGGAAAAGCAGCTCTTGCGGCCACCAATCAGAGAGCAGCATTTCATCCCCACCCTTCCCCCTAGGCCATGCCCCCTTTTGTCCCACGTGGTCGCCCTCTGGTGTCCCACGTGGTCTAATCTCACTTTTGTTTTCGCGCCAAACATCTAACCTCACTTTACGTATTGCATACGTAGGTTCCCGCCAAACGAAAAAAACTTCACCTTCCCGCCAAGAAACATAACCTCACTTTCGTGCTAAACGAAAAAACTTCTCCTTCCCGCCAAGTAACATAACCTCACATTTATTTTCGCGCCAGACGAAAAAATCACCTTCCTGCCAAGTAATATAACCTCACTTTCGCGCCAAACGAAAAAATCACCTTCCCGCCAAGTGACTTTCGCGCTAAACGAAAAAAACCTTACTTCTTCTCCGCCGATTCCCGCCAAACAACGTATTGCGTAGGTTCCCGCCAAGTTACATAACCTCACTTTTATTTTCCCGCCAAACAAAAAAAACCTCACCTTCTCGCCAAACGAAAAAAACTTCATGTCCCTAGCAAATAGTATATAGAAAACTTGTTGTGCACCCTTTAGGACAGGGTTTGGGACTGTCCGAGTGTCTGAAGGACACCCCCAGGTTCAGGTATTATATCGTATTGTACTTGTATCCAGAGGAACTGGCTTAGTATTATACCATATAATACCCCCCTCCCTTATTTTGAGGGTGCACTTGGAATTGAAAACGCAGTTATAATGTTACAAATATTTATTCTACAAGCAAGACACATTACTAATTTATAAAGAATTGAGTGAAGTGTTAAAAACTACTGAGCACTACTACTACTGAACAACATGCTAAAAACTAATGTTTATAAATAAGCACATTTGGGGAATTCCCCACCATCCCCGTACATTTAACACTATACAATTTAGAGTTTGTGAAACATTCTAGATCTTCGTCTGTGAGGAGGCTGGTGAACCTCGAGGGTAAAAATGTCACCCTCTCCTCGCCGGCAGATGTGGTGACGTGTAGTACGATCACCATGGTTCCGAATCTCGTGTTGATTCGTCTAGCAGATTGAATTTTCGCCGGCTCGGTCAGATCTTTGATGGGGACTTTCAAAGGGGAAGAGAGCACCTCGCAAGACGACAGCTTTGTAGAAAGATCCATCTAAAACCATATAATATTGTCGTAATAATATTGTATGGATAGTCGAGTGGTTATAGTGTTTGCTTTTAAATCTGGAGGTTGCTGGTTTGATCCCCGGTTGATCCCTAAAAACTATGGGAACTATGATAGTAAAGAGGACCTATGCTGTTATTTTTACACTACAAGCTCAATTAGTAAACTACAGCAGCGATATTTACCTTGAGAGAGTTGTGGAGTTGGTAGGATGTGGAGAGTGGCTACCCTCGGCAGATGCCTCTGGTTTTATACCGGGGTAGTGGGGAGCGCCCTAGGGCGGGGCTTAGAAATATAATTCTTTCCTGCCGAGGACGGCCTTTCTACAGAATGGACACCTAACAATACGATTAGCACAATTTTTACAAAGAGTGTGCCAGCAAGTCATTAATACTATAGTCGGTAGATTTTCAAAACAAATACGACAACTGATTGTTCCTGCAGAGGGCAATTCTTCATTAGAACTGGTATCGCTATCGATATCTCTAGTTCTGTTTATTCGCTCTCCAGTGGAAACTAGTATTGCTTCCAACGAGTCTCGGATGTCTTCCCAAATTGCGGGTGCTATACGGATCATTTCTGGGACATTTGTATCCTCCATAAAGTGGTTAGTTAGCCATAGTGTGTCCTGCAATTCCACTCTGACAGTCTGAACTACTGTCAAGATATCAATTAGTTCGTAACCTTCCGGTCGGCTACCACTCCATCTTTGTAAAAAATCGGCCAGCCTAAACTCTCGAATTTGTTGACGATCGGCTTCAACTTGGCACGATACACACCGAGCAGCAGACCGTCGCATCTGGAAACATAGGTAAGTGTTTATTGTATGCCTAAATGTATACTTATATGTATTTTCCCCAATCCCGATCTCCTTACCCTAGTTCTTCCTGTTGAGGTTGATGGTTCAGGGTGAGCTCGCATCCATTGCGGAAGGACTCTTGGCACCCCTAAAGATGTTGATGGTTGGGGTTCTTGAGATCTTTGTACAGGGGTCAATGTAGTGTAGACTGGTGGAGGCTGGTCCAAGCTCACGCGTGAATTATTAGCCGCATCCTCGGCTTCCACAAGAGCTCTGTCAATCGGAGATGTACGGTCTTCAGCCATCTAAATAAAAATATGGATATGTTGTAAATGCAGCTTAAATGGTGGATAAAAGTTTAACAAAAATCATACAAATAAACCCACCGCTTGGATAACGGATGTAGCTCGCTCGTCACTTAAAAATGTTGTACTTGTTAAAATATAATTTCTGTCTCTTGTCCTAGGAGGGGTTTCTTCCTGAAAAGAAACTCAAATCAGTTTACATTTTAATGTGTGTTTTGTTTAGTACTTTATGTTACTAGTACTTACTCTTGGACGTTTTTCTGGAGCAGCGTCAGAAGAGGACACTAGCATCAGTAGGAAAACACACACGTTGACAGGAGCCATGGCTTTGAGAAGCTTGCACGTGTTTTGTGCTTAAATAGGCACCCTTGTTCTAAATATAAAATCACAAGGGGAGATCCCCCCTTTAGGTACTTTTGACAGGAGGGAGAGAACCCTCTAGGTACTTCCGCCGCGTAGACTATGGAGTACGGACAGTGTTTAGTGAAATTCTGGTACTATCCGATATTCAATAGATTCATTTGCTGCAGAGTGTGTAATTCATTTTTGATTGATGGTGCTGATGAAGAATGTGGTTGGTTTGTTACAAATATCTGTGATTTGGACTTTGACAAACTCAAATGTTTTGTTTGTGGAGAGATTCTACCCGTTCTTTGGAGTTTAGACAAGTGACCCAGTTTCCACACCATGGTAAGCTGTTAGGCTAGGCCGTAGGGTCCCAGCGCGTTCTTTTTGTTAACCCAGAGCTTCACCAAGAGTCCTAACCTCTGGGGTAGGCTGCCCCAACCATCGCAGCCTACGGTGATGACCACTCCATAACAGATTTGCCACCTCCCATTTTTTGGTCCTTTGACAAATGTAAAGGGTTATTTACTCGGTGAAGCCTTTCAATTAACCCTTTTTGTCACTGACAAAGGATATTTTACTTTTATATGTTTTTTGTCTCTGTCAACCCGTTCATTTTGAAAGTCATCAGGCTATTTACTAGGCGAACCGTTCATTTTAGCCTACGTCATTTCATTTACTAAGAATGACAGAGATTTAAAAGTTTTTGTTATTTTTTTGTCAGATTATAGTCCGAGGTGAGAGGGAAATTAGGTGACATGGAGGATAACGCAATGTTTTACGATTTTTAGGTCAACCTCCGTACCAGCCCCTGGACTTATGGGTTTTAAGCCTGCCTGTTGGGCGAGTACACATACTCACACACACTCACACATAGGGAGGATAACGCAATGTTTTACGATTTTTAGGCCAACCTCCGTACCAGCCCCTGGACTTATGGATTTTAAGCCTGCCTGTTGGGCGAGTACACACACACACACACACACACACACACAAGGAAACACCTCGAACTATAATCCGTTTTTTAATAAGGAACATCTCTATCCATGTACATTAAATGATTATCTACAAAATTACTACTTACAT
Source organism: Macrosteles quadrilineatus (assembly GCF_028750875.1). Lineage (NCBI taxonomy): Eukaryota > Metazoa > Arthropoda > Insecta > Hemiptera > Cicadellidae > Macrosteles > Macrosteles quadrilineatus. The sequence continues at coordinate 49,704 of NW_026542686.1, read as the reverse complement.
CTTGATATAAAACTACATTGTCCCAATCTACTTTACTTGCAAAGTCGTGGATAAAAGATTCCGACAACTTTTGATATTTACATACAATACTCCAGCACCCGTCAAAGTTTACAGCCATTTCCCGAAGAAAGTATTCGGGGAATTTCTGGCGCTTTAAAATTGGAGCCCAGTTCACTCTGTGAAAGTATATTCTGAGCATTTCAATGGAAAAATCATAATAGGACGATAAAATTTCCCAATCTAAAAATCTACTAAATTTCATGACAAATTTGTCTGTTAGAACCCCGTGGGGCTCTTTGCTCTCCTGAGACAACAGTGACCAGGCGTTCTCCATCTCCAAGCTCATACTGACCGGTTTTATGGAGTGAAAGGTTTAAATAGTACTGTAGAGTGTAGGCTGCGCTGAAAGCGCACCTTTTATGGTCACCGGTGACACAGCTTATTCCCGGTAGGCAGAAATTGTAAATGGACGGGCCAGAAATTTCCCGTGCGTTGGGATGAAACCCTCGCAAAAACTCTGCCTTTTCTCTGCCTTTTGTGTAAATAATTTTAAAAGGAATGCAAAGTGCTGTAATTAAACCTTCATTGTACGGTACAGACCCTTCATTCCAACGGATACCGTGATGCCGAGTTAACCAGCGAGCGGTTCTTTGCATTTTTTCATTTAAATTTGTAATACTATAAGGTGGTTTGAAAATAATTTGGCAGTTTAAAGAGCCACCGACAACGGCCAACTCTTTAATTATAAATTTGTTATCGTTATCTATGAAGGCTTGAAACTCAACTACTGCAAACGCCATTTGGCCACCTTTTGTACAGTGATATCTCGTTAAACAAACGTTCGGCTATTAAAGTAGGTAACTGATCTGTACACTCGTTCACACCGGAAAGGACTTGATTGATACACTCTTTGATTAAATCGTCCCGGTAAAAAAGCTCCCTAAGTGAAATGTAAATTAGAGGGAGGTTATTAACAAACATGCACCATTCATTCTGGTTGAGAGTTATAGAGTGCTCGCCGTCAGAGACGTAAGCATACTGATGACCAAAGACCATGTTAACCCTAATATCCTCCCCCGTATCTACTTTGAACGAGTATTGGTTCTTACCCTCGAGTGCTAGGGTGACGTCATTAAAGTGAGCTGCAAGCTGACAAAATGCATCGTACGACCAATAAACACAACCTTTTCTACCTTTAAATAATACTCCGAGCCCTCTATTTAGAAAAATCCCCGTCACGACACATTTTGTTAGGTCATTATCCAAATGATAGTCTGATTTCAAGAAAACCCCAGTTAGTAAATTTATAGGTTCCTTGCTCTTGGGAATGAGCATCGGCTCTATACTCACATCCGCTCCCTGCGACGTCATCGCTCATACTAAATTTTCTTTAAACGGTTACCTTATTAACAGTACCTGTCAGTAATGAATATGTCATGTGAGTATCGTGTAAAAGTAAACAGTACGCGGACGTATTTGCTGTAAAGGCTGTACCCGACTCAAACTCTACTCGCACATCAATAGGGCCCGATTTTATGGAATCATTTTGCTTTGAACAGTCAATAACGTACAGGGGTGCTTTATCTTTGTATTTTTCTTTGTCCACTGCTGGATAGCTTTGTTTCCCGTAGTACGAAGAATGGAAACGGAAAAACATTTCATAGAAGATGGACCAATCACCGTGAATGTTATCATATGGATAGTACTGCGAATTTAAATAAACTTTAATATTTTTTAGATCGCAAGCATCAAAGCATGACATGTCCTTTTTTATGTCATTCTTGCGACTAGTCTGAAATCCTATGATTACGTAACGGGGTTTTTCAAGCTGACTGGAGGTCTTTACAGTCCACGATTGTAAAGTGGTCTGTGGTACTGATGGATACTCGTGCAGTTCCCACGATCTAAACGGTAAATGCACTTTTGTATCTTTTTCAATCATCTTTAGTAGTTTCAAACGGTAAGGATCAGATACGGTAACGTGTGACACCCTCCAGTATACCCCTGTAATTTCCAAAACTACTTCAGCAGCATTTGTACTGTGCACTGCGTTTAAATCGGTAGATGACCGCAAAAGGATCAATTCTTGTCTGACATTAGCAATTACACGCTTATAGTCCTCGGCAAAACCCAGCAACATGTGCAAAGGAACACTGAACGAAAACTCTGTAATTTTCTCCGTTTTCCCAGAACCTAACCAACAAGCGTTTTTTTAAACTTTCTAGTTCACCCTGTTGAACCGATAACAGGTTTTTAATGGTGGTTGTTATACCTACATTTTTTATTCGATCGACCTCGACACCCCCGATTTCATATCTAATATCGTCAAAAAGAAACGCCACAGCATTATTGACAAGATGAACTTCTGCAGCAGTTCCATCCTGTTTCTTTCCGCTAACTCTGCCCACGATATGGAGGGTACTGTCAAACGGTGCAGTTATTATGTCCTGTTGACTGATTGGTATACGTATTTCATCGTTATTCTTAAAGGTCGATGAAGCGTACGGTTTATGAGTGTGAAACTCAATACCTGTGATTACATCACTGTACTCTGCTTTATTTTCTATGTCCAGCATTTTGAACTTTAAATCCTAATGAGCGCAAAAACTTTGTATTGGTTGATGTTAATCGTACAGTGTCTTGACGCTTACTGATGGGTAAAGATTTTGTAACCTCCCTAAATACCAAACCCATTTTTCCTCCTTATATGCAGTCTGATGGATATATTTTCGTTTCTCAAGTTGATTCTCTCACCGTTTTGATCTTTGAGAGTGATTGTAACGTTGTTTATCCTCTTGACGTTCACAGGCAAATAAATGATTGTGTTGGGTACCTCCACTATTTTATAGCCCGGACCCACGTTTGGGTAGAACTCGTGTATAACATGGCCCTCAGCTCCATTGTCATACGAACCTCGAACTATATTACACTCTACGCGTATTACGTTAACATTAATGATGCTTACTGTTCTGTCGGAAACGTGTTTTTCACCTGCTTTCAAAATTTTACTATCAAAACCCAGTAGAGGAGCAAGCGTGTTACTTTGTGTAAAATCAATAGCTTGGCTACACTTTATTTCCGATTTTAGCGTATTGTTATTTGCTTTCAATTCCAATTCCACATCCTTCCCTACTTTTTCTTTTAGAGCAGTTTCTAAATCTTCAATCTCATATGCACCTTCAGCTATCTCAATCATCCTACCATCACCGTAATAAAATTTGTTATTTTTACCCGCTTCAATATTTGGGATAGAGTGAAACGTCATCAAGTCTATAAGACCAATCTCCCATTCTCCTTCACTAACGTCAACAGGTGGGAAGTAATCTTTTGAAACATATGAACCTCTTCCACTCAAGCTAAACATTGTCGAGAAACTGTAGGCACAAGTGTCCGCATACAACTGAATTGAAATTTTGCTTCCGCTCGTAGTTATAGTAAATGTCGCAGTTACCAAAATACTGTAAAAGTTCACGTGGGGGCTTGAGATTACCAAAACTATCGAAATAGTACACGATATCTTTTACCTTTTTATAACACACCCAGTGAGTACCGTTGCCGAAACTAGAATCCAAGTTTACAATAGCCGATCCATTTTCTTTTGGTGCGCTAGGTAGAGTGTCTCTCATATAAACTCCTCTAAAGTGTGGTATACGTAGTTCTTTTGCATAGTGTAATAAATCATAATTTGTCAAAGGCCTTATTGGGATCGAGCTTTTTTTTTACCAACTCTTTTCTTTGTCTTTTTCTTACCATCTCCTTGTTTTGGGTAAGGCCTTAGGTACAAACCTTTACCCTTTGGGTACGGTCTAAGGTACAACCCGTTTCCTTTGGTAGGAGATTTACGCTTAACTGGGCTTTTCTTCTTCTTTTTACCACCCCCTAACTTTGTTTTAGTCTTCATAGCTGTAGTAACAGCCCAAGCAGATGCTTTTTCAGCCAAAGATGCGTCTGAGGATTTAAATCGTCGCCACGCGCGTTCGGCCAACTCAGCGTCAGCCTGCCGTCTGTTCTCGGAATCTTTGTATTGCGAGTACGCAATTTCGTGCTGTTTGCAAGCTTCGTCTAATCCGTTGATTCCTTTGTCACCTCTAGCTAATCTTTTGGCTAATTTTGTACCTGGCCCACAGTAATTATAACCAGGTAAGTGAGCTTCAAATGGTAACAAATCTACAGCTTTGTTTACAACGGAGGATATAATACCTCTTCCTGTGACTGCTCGTTTGCGTCTAACCGATGTTTTCCACTAGCGGCTAGTCCCTGCCCACCAAATCTGTTCGGGAGCTAAACTTCTACCACTCGACGTTCTGTACCCACGAGCCTCTCAGCTTCTACATGCACAGAAGGTCTTGAAACAGTTCCTGGGGTAACAGCTATTTGTGTAATAAGCTACACTGTATATCTTTATTGGACCTGTTTAGATAGTTGTTTCTTTCAACAGTTGCAGTTGCGAACTGTGCATTATGATTTTGTAAAGGTAAAGGTGTTTCTGTTTATTCTTAACGGTTTGTTTTTTTTTGACTTGAGCTGCTTGAAAAGGTGTTTTATGATTATGACAATTAAAGTGTTGTGAGTGTGCTGAAGCTGACTTGTTATTAGGTAGGCGTGACAATTAAATGTTTTGCGTGAATGAATTATTTATAAAGTTTTAAATGTTCACTTAACCTATATTTTTCGGATTCCTCAAGAAAGAGTGATTGTTAATAGGTTAGGTTGAGTTGTGTTTGTGTGTGAATTTGTTAGATTGCAGTTTTGGTAGTGGTAGGTCTAGGTTAATTTTAAGTTAGTTGGGCCTTTCAGTTGACTTTAGATCTTAGAAGTTATTGCCTTTGAAAAAGTTAAATTAATAACTTATCTATTTATAAGAGTTGCCCTAAGTTTACCTTAACTTAGACCCACCACTGCCAACACCAAAACTGCAATCTAACAAATTCACACACAAACCCAACCTAACCTCTCTTCTTGAGGAATCCGAAAAATACAGTTTAAGTGAACATTTAAAACTTCATAAATAATTCATGCACGCAAAATATTTAATTGTCAATACCTAATAACAAATCAGCTTCAGCACACTCACAACACTTTAATTTTCATAATCATAAAACACACTTTCAAGCAGCTCAAGTCAATAGTAAACAAACAGTAAAAGAATACCTTTGCCTTTACCTTTACAAAATCATAATGCACAGTTCGCAACTGTAACTGCTGAAAGAAACAACTATCTAAACAGGTCCAATAAAGATATACGGTGAAGCTATTATACAAAGGTGCTAGTGGGTACAGAACGTCGAGTGGTAGAAGTTTCGCTCCCGAACAGATTTGGTGGACAGGGACTAGCCGCTAGTGATGTTTTCCTCTTCCCTGCCATTTTATAACTGATGACTGATACGAACTACAATGTTTTAAATAGATCGTCCCATGTAGACTGTTCCCGGACAACCTGTGTATTCCAATCTTCAAAACTAGGGTAACTAGCCCTCCCCCTGTTTATCTGTTTGTACAGTGTATAGGCTAGATCTGCCACCACTTCCTTGACGTATTCTTTATTTACAGCATCGTTTAACCACCGTGGTTTACCTACGTTTGTCAGCCGTTTACTTTTAACGTCCCAATGTTTATCTTTATCGGGTAAAATTTAATTATTTTGTAGATATTGCAAGGTAACCGCATCGTGAATGTGGGAAGGATCGGAGACCTGTCCTAACCGTTTATTCTTGAAATTCCATGCTAGCCCGCCTTGTAAAGGTGTATGATTGTCCAAGTATTGTTTATTTACGGCATCTCCCCCTTTACTGGGGGGTGCTACATTCTGAATAACTGTATTTTTAACATCAAAAGCTCCATTTTTATTTTTTTGCAACGTGTTTTTATTGAAATACTCGAGATTTACAGCGTCTTTGTTGGCAACTGGGGAGGCAACATTCTGTATGACCAACTGTTTTGCATCAAAAGACCCCGCACCTCGTGTTATAGTGTTTTCCTTGAGAAATGATAGGTTAACGGCATCTCCATCCGCCTTTGGTGGAGCAACATCTTGCAGCCGGTAATGATGTATCGAGTATGCAGTGGCGTCAGAGAACTTTAGCGGGGTATGAAGATCCATATATTGTTTTGTTACCGCATCTTTAACATCAACTGGATCAGCTATGTTACATACACGTGTGTTTTGAGCATCAAAATGACCACTTTGCAGTGTCATACAGTTTAAAAGTGAATTCGCATGCGATCTAAAATTCATCGCATCAAGATTGTCTTTTGGATCGTCGACATTGCACAGACGTTTACCTTGCATATCGTAGCTACCATCCTGTGATAATGCAAAGCCTTCGCCTTTGGGTCCAACAAGACCTTTCTCCTTCTTCGTATAACGTCCAAACTTGTCTATGCCCATCGTGAGACTGACTTGTATCGACTGTTTCCGCTACCTTTTATGTATCCTGCTTCGTGCAGTTCCTCTACAATGTTAACAATCTCGTTACTATGTGAAGTATTTCCCGTTTCAGCTGATGCTACCAACAGTTTTAGTCTATCGACCAACTCGTTGGGATTATCCCAATGCACTAAATCGCGAGACTTTGTACTTTTCCACGACATTCCTCTACCCTGTCTGACGGGAAACAGATCTTTGATCACGTGTCTGTATTTCAAACTACTATCACGTTTGATTTGATTGTCAAAATTATAACCCTTTTTGTGAGCATTTGATGCAATCAATATACTTTTGTAAGCATTTAGATCGTCCTCTGTATACACATCGCTGTTTGGCAGTCTTTTAAATATAAGTTCATAGAGCCCCTCGGAAGGTGTGTATCTCGTGTTGTTAACAATAATGGTACCGTCAGTGTCAAATTCCATCACTTTGTTTCCAATCATTAAAGTTTTTCCTCTTTCATCAAACCTCGGACCATAGTCGTGGTCAATAGTTCTATGTTTTCCACCGGCGTCTCGTATAAACTGGGTCATGTATTTTCTAGTTAACGGGTTCTCAAACTGCTCTTCAATGTACTTGGATGCTGTTTGAAAGCCTAATTGAGACGAAACAACCTCTTCCAATTGACTAGTTTCAGCTCTAGGTGTTGATATGGCTTCTGGTTTAAACGGTTGACCAATGTAATCATCGTCATCGCTCTCATAGTCCATTGGCTCTTCTTTAGAAAGCTGTTCAATTTTAACATCTGTTTTCGGTTCGCCTTTTTTCAGTTCTCTAATTAACGGTTTGTATTGCTGTTCCAGCAGTTTTTAGCTCTCCACACTGCCATCTTTAAACTGTCTAAATTTACGCCTAACTGCTTCTTTCAACTCTGCTATTTGCAGGGTGAGATGTTTATTCTTCCGCGTCATCTTTGATAATGAGCCTGAAACACCACAGCTAGCCTCTTAAGGCAATTCAATTTGCCGAAAAAATAGTGCACGTTTCTTATGTTTACGTAGGTAGTGCACTACTTCTTTCAAAGATATCCCTGAAGTAATATCTATATCTCGGTAGTATCTCTTTGTCACTAGATCAAATTGTGGAATAGTGTACCTTTTTGACCAATTCCGAAAAACAAACGTTCTTTTCCAATCATCTCTCCATTGTGGTATTTCTGCTACGGTATACCGCTCACTAACGTCACTTTTTTCCATATACCTCTGCAAAAAAGACATAGGACGTTTCATCTCATTGTGGTGTAACAGAAACGAGTTCAATAACCAAAACTCACTTGGATTCGCTCCAGTAAATTCACGCCACCGGTCAAACAGTTGACGATCAGTTATCGTATACACACCATTATTGAAACTTATCCCAAAACGTTCGCTATATTGTTGTAAAGTTGGCAACGCAGCCTTTAGAAATTCTGTTGTAAACAGTCCTTGGCACAAGTTGTTTACCCCGGCATAAGGTTTACCACGAGATATCGGTAATCCCGGAGGTACCGGACCATATGCTACATTATAACTCACATCGATATGGCATTTCGAAGCCATCGCAGTTTTATAAATCGTCAGAGGTGATCTTATTGGTAGAGTCCGTTCAGTCAATACTATACATCTTGCTGCATAGGGAATATTGCAACCGTATTCGAGCATTCGAAGGTAAATCTGGGTAAAGTTTATGCTACCATGAAGGTTGCGCAATGGTAAAACCTTACCAAAAATATCCGGAAACGGTCTAAATCTCGAAATAATATTATGGGACTCTCTAACTGTGCAGTTGTTCATATCTTCGTGATAGACCACCAGTTCAAGTGGAACTTTCTTTTCTTCGCATTTTTCCAAAAATCTAATCCAAATTTCACGGTTGTATGTACGTTCACTCGCAGATGGATCATTGATGGATCAAAGATGGATCATTGATGCATCATAGATGCATCAAAGATGGATCATTGATGCATCATAGATGCATCAAAGATGGATCATTGATGCATCATAGATGAATCATAGATGCATCATAGATGCATCAAAGGATGGATCATTGATGCATCATAGATGCAACAAAGATGGATCATTGATGCATCATAGATAAATCATAGATGCATCATAGATGCATCAAAGATGGATCATTGATGCATCACAGATGCATCAAAGATGGATCATTGATGCATCATAGATGAATCATAGATGCATCATAGATGCATCAAAGATGGATCATTGATGCATCATAGATGAATCATAGATGCATCATAGATGCATCAAAGGATGGATCATTGATGCATCATAGATGCATCAAAGATGGATCATTGATGCATCATAGATGAATCATAGATGCATCATAGATGCATCATAGATGGATCATAGATGCATCATAGATGCATCATAGATTCATCATAGATACATCATAGATGCTTCATAGATGGAACATAGATGCGTCATAGATGGAATGCATCATAGATGGAACATAGATGCATCATAGATGGAACATAGATGCATCATAGATGGATCATTGATGCATCATAGATGAATCATAGATGCATCATAGATGAATCATAGATGCATCATAGATGCATCATAGATGAATCATAGATGCATCATAGATGCATCAAAGATGGATCATTGATGAATCATAGATGCATCAAAGATGGATCATTGATGCATCTATGATTCATCAAAGATGGATCATTAATGCATCATAGATGCATCAAAGATGGATCATTGATGCATCATAGATGAATCATAGATGCATCATAGATGAATCATAGATGCATCATAGATGCATCAAAGATGGATCATTGATGCATCATAGATGCATCAAAGATGGATCATTGATGCATCATAGATGCATCAAAGATGGATCATTGATGCATCATAGATGAATCATAGATGCATCATAGATGCATCAAAGGATGGATCATTGATGCATCATAGATGCATCATAGATGCATCAAAGATGGATCATTGATGCATCATAGATGAATCATAGATGCATCATAGATGCATCAAAGGATGGATCATTGATGCATCATAGATGAATCATAGATGCATCATAGATGCATCAAAGATGAATCATAGATGCATCATAGATGCATCATTGATGCATCATAGATGAATCATAGATGCATCATAGATGCATCAAAGATGGATCATTGATGCATCATAGATGAATCATAGATGCGGATCATTGATGCATCATAGATGCATCAAAGATGGATCATTGATGCATCATAGATGCATCAAAGATGGATCATTGATGCATCATAGATGAATCATAGATGCATCATAGATGCATCAAAGATGGATCATTGATGCATCATAGATGCATCAAAGATGGATCATTGATGCATCATAGATGAATCATAGATGGATCATTGATGCATCATAGATGAATCATAGATGCATCATAGATGCATCAAAGATGGATCATTGATGCATCATAGATGCATCAAAGATGGGTCATTGATGCATCATAGATGAATCATAGATTCATCAAAGATGGATCATTGATGCATCATAGATGCATCAAAGATGGATCATTGATGCATCATAGATGAATCATATATGCATCATAGATGCATCAAAGGATGGATCATTGATGCATCATAGATGCATCAAAGATGGATCATTGATGCATCATAGATGAATCATAGATGCATCATAGATGCATCAAAGATAGATCATTGATGCATCATAGATGCATCAAAGATGGATCATTGATGCATCATAGATGAATCATAGGTTCATCATGGGTTCAATATGCACATCATTCATACAATACAGAGCCATTTAGTACAACAGGAACGTAGCTAATGCCTGTACAATATAAGTAACGGACTGATTGTATTAAGCTGCATCAGGGGATCAATATACAGTTCGTTCTTACAATACAGAGCCATTTAGTACAACAGGAACGTAGCTAATGCCTGTACAATATAAGTAACTGACTGATTGTATTAAGCTGCATCAGGGGATCAATATACACATCATTCATACAATACAGAGTCATTTAGTACAACAGGAACCTAGCTAATGTTTGTACAGTAAGTAACTAACTGATTGTAGCTGCATCAGGTTATCAAATAAATATATTATATTAAAATATATTTAATGTAGCTTTTGAACGGCACTACTATAGTAGTTAAAGAAATAGCACTTATATTGGGTAGGAGTTTTTAATACTTTTTATAGCTAAAAAAAGAATACAATTGGAATTCAAAGCTCGGTTGGAAATTCGCCAAAGGCTCCGCACTATGATTGTTGGATATTTTAGGTTTCATGATTTTTAAATCCAGTCCATATTTATATTCTTCCGTTTCAAACAAAACCTAGCCCAAGTAATTTTCCGCTATTCAGCCGCTCTTCGCGATAACGAAGGTATGCGGCCTTTGCCCTCAACACTGATATCTTTCCAAACGACGCAGTCCACTGTCGTCCGCCGCTGAACTATCACCATATTTACTATCGTATATCCGCATCATCTTTTCAACATCCCGCAATTTTTACCTTTTTTTCTTTAAATTAATCAGTCTGTACAGTGCTAATAGAAGTGACAATAGTTTTGTTTTTATCCCAAGAAGAAATTATTTTTTGTTTATTTAACGGACAATTGTAATAGTGCAAGTAGGTCAACGTGTACATGGACAGTCCTCGTCGACGCCGCCATTGCCCAGTGCTTCAAGTCAGGTGGGGTACCCCAAACCAAACATCTCTTCAGCTTCACTAAGGTCTGTGACAGCAATTCAACATTGTTTAGCACTTTAAAAATTAGCCTAATTAAGACTGATTAATTTCATTCTATGTACATATTTTTCTTATTATACCAAACATTTTTTGGGCCTCATCGAACCGGATTATTTTACCAGTTTCTGGTTAGAACATAATTTTATTTATTCCTACCACGAATACTTGTAATATCACTTCATTTTTTACGTATTCTAGCTGAATGGTATTTCATTTCGATTTCGTTTCTCATTGCGTGGAATAATTTTGCTCATTCCGCCATTTTGTATTTGTGCTCCTTTTCCTGTACGATTGTGAGTCCAAATTGACATTCCTGTTCCTGTTTCAAATAGACTATTCCAATATTCCTTCCTGGAATTTCCTGTCCGCTAACCGCTACGTCACTGCCACAGCCATCTACGACGTCGAGTCTACGGCTACAAATATCAAGACTTCACTACCGCATCGCTTGTCAGCCTGTCAGTTCACTTTAGCTGTCAGCTTGTCAGATTTTTGTTTACATTACTACATTTGAGTGATAGTCAGAATAACCTCAAATCTACTCAAGATTGACTTTGATTTCGAACTTATTGACTGATTCAAATAATTATCATTGCAGTTAATAAGTAAACAAATAATATAACTGATATTATTTTCAATGGTTTTAATGTGCACTGGATTAATATGAGAAATACCTATGTGAATATTTTGCTGATGATAGATTACGACAAGTAAGTTATACTGCACATAAACTTGGAAATATTTCTTAAACTATTTAAGCCACAAAATAGTTTGGATTATTGGTATAAATAGTTAACCTATTTTGTTAAGAAAGCATCTCTTATTATTATGTATTTGATAGCACACCATTAAGTTGTACTACCTATGCAGTGTTGCTTTTGCCTGTGCTACCCATAGCCTAAGCATAGACTATAGGCCTAACTTGTGCATTTGAGAATTTGATTAAATTGAGGAAAGTCAAATTATATTTTATTGTCTTATCATTACTGCAGATTTGTTTTGTGCTGAATATTTCCTATGTTTAATTTTCTTTCAACATGAGGTTTTCTTCCTTCACCAAACAGAGTGAACTTATTCAAGCTAGGCTTGAGTCAATAAATAAACAAGTCAATGCATTGAAAGAAACTCAGGTTGTGACTACTTTAAGCGAGCAACAGATTGCTAAACTTAAACTCTTGTCTCAAAGTGCAATAACCAAGCACTCAGAATTTGAGAGAATAGTAAATAAACTTTTTCAAACTACTCCCACTCCTGAAGATATTCAAGATGATAAAATTACTTCACTGCAAGAAAAAATTTCTGATTATTTTGTTGAGATTCAGTCAAACTGTAGTTTGTTACTTCCACCAGTTAAACTTGAAGAGTCACGCCTAAATGACTCTACTTCCGAGGTAGGCCCTACTACTCCTACAGTTAATCTGACTGTGAAATTGCCGCAAATCAAACTGCCAACATTCTCTGGCAATCCTGAGCAATGGGTCTCATTTCATGGCCTGTTTGAAAGTACTGTACATAATAATAAAACAATTTCTAATGTTGAGAAATTCTCATATCTCATAAGCTGTCTTTCAGATGAACCTTTGAACTTAGTTAAGTCTATACCACTAAATAGTGCTAATTATGTAATTGCTTGGCAAACCCTGCTTAAGAGGTACCACAATACAAGGCTCTTGATTTCATTACATTCTACTAACATCTTGGACCTACCGCAGCTTACTAAGCCTAATGTTACACAACTTAGGAATTTTATTTCAATTTTTAATGGAAATCAGCAAGCTCTTAAAGCACTTGGCCATAACATAACTGATGACAACCTGATCTTAAGTACACATATTTTGAGAAAGCTTGATTCCGCTATGCGTTCAGATTTTGAACAAAAACGAGATGACTCAAAACAGGTTCCTTCTGTCACAGAAATAATAAACTTTCTGGAAAATGAGTGTTCTTACAGAGAGGCGGCTAACTTAGGCTCGACCTCACATGCTAATTCTTCCCTTCAGTTAAAAAACTATGGAAGTAGTAAGAACATGCCTTATCTAGGTAGGCAAACCGCTAGTCCCAAGCCAAGCAAAGTTGTAATGCTTTCTTCTAATGACAATGAACAAGCTCATACTTGTGCTTACTGCAATGGAGCATCGCATAACATTTTTCGCTGTGATGTTTTTGGTGCCTTATCACCACACGATAGGTTCAACTTCATTAAGAACAATAGCCTATGTGTTAATTGTTTAGGACGACATTTCTTAGGCTCATGTAAGTCATCCAGTTCGTGTCGAGTTTGTTTTAAGCGACACCATACGCTACTGCATTTTTACAAAACGGACCAGCCTATAATGAAAAAATCTGTTAAGCCCTCGAATAAGACTCAGGCCAATTCCACAACACAATTGAAGGCTCCTGTACCGCAAGGATTTGAATCAAATACACTCTCTGCTCATGTAGACACTGGTGCTGCCAGCCACAACTGTACTGTACTTCTTGCCACTGCATTGGTAAAAATTTCTACCTCGAATGGTCATAATATTATTGTCCGAGCTGTGCTTGATAGTGCATCACAAACGAGTATAATATCTGAACACTGTGCCAGTATGATTCACATTCAGCGTTCGTCTGTTGGCGTTCACGAGATAAAGGGCATTGCCTCAGCTCGAATAAAGCCTAAGGGACTTTCCTTTGTAAATATTTCTTCGCTTAACGGGAAAACACTTGCTACGGCACATCCTGTCCTCATACTTGATAGAATTACCAATGATATGCCTAGTGTCAAGATATCTTCTGAAATAAAGGCTCAAATCAAAGAATACGCACTTGCCGATCCCAACTTCGACACTCCTGGACATTTGCTCATCGGTGCGGATCTGTTTGCTCAAACTATTATTGGATCTGCCACCAGTCTTGGTGATCGTATGCCATACACTATAAACACTATTTTTGGATATGTTGTCCTTGGGAACGTGCCTACTTCACAAGACGGCCAAACCTTCAGTGGATTGACGACTTTACTTTCCATCAATGATCTTACACTTCATGAAACACTTCAGCGATTTTGGGCATTGGAAGAACCACCTGCTTGTTCTAAGCTATCCCCAGAGGAAATGGAATGTGAAGATCATTTTTTGAAAACTCACTCTCGTGACGAGACGGGAAGATATGTTTGTTGTTTACCGTTCAAAGAAAATCCAGTAAAACTAGGAAATTCTTCTACAGTTGCTTTACAAACTTTCAAATCGCTTGAACGTAAGTTTCAATCGCAACCTGATTTCAAAGAAAAGTACATTGAATTTATGAATGACTACGAATCCTCTGGTCAAATGAAACCCTCAAACTTATTTGATCTAAATAACCAATATCATTGCTTCTTACCACACCACGGTGTCTTTAAGGATGGAAAGATACGTGTTGTATTTAATGCGTCCTCTCAAACTTCAACTGGTGTAACACTTAACAGTCTACAGCATCAAGGACCCAAGTTACATAATTAAATAACAGACATAATTCTACGTTTTCGTCAAAATAGGATCGCCTTTGCTTGTGATATCAAACAGATGTTCCGTATGATCTCTATTCATGAACAAGACCAACGTTTTCAACTCATCTATTGGAGAGAAGAAATGTCACAGCCGCTTCGAGTTTTTCAGTTGACAACCGTTACTTATGGTATGACTTCTTCGCCATTTTTGGCTAATCGAGTAATACAACAATTAATTCATGATGAAGGAAAGAATCATGAACTTGCTGCTCATGCACTTAAACGACAAATTTACGTAGACGATGCGCTACTAGGCAGCGATACTGTTGAAGAAGCTGCAAAATTACAGCAAGATGTAATAAACCTTTTACGAAAAGGAGGCTTTGAACTTCGCAAATGGGCGTCTAACAATAGCCAAATATTGGAAAATTTACCCCCTCAACACTGCTTATCAACTGACTCACCTTGTGTTAGTATTCTTGGACTGAAGTGGAATCCACACTCAGACACATTCTCATATGCAATTTCTGAAGCTCCATTGATTTTTACCAAAAGAGCAATTTTGTCTTCCATCGCTAAGATGGACAAGATGCTCCAACAACAAGACAACAACAAGATGTAACAGGCATGCTTACCCCTGTTATTTTTTGGGCTAAGGCTCTCATGCAGCATATATGGTCACTAGGCCTAGATTGGGATAATACTCTTCCTAGTGATATTATCGACAGATGGTCAACTTTTGTCAACGAACTTCCTGAGATTGAAAATTTGGAGATTGGCAGGTACATATCTCTGAGTGATGCGGTTAATATTCAGTTGCATGGATTTTCAGATGCAAGTGAACTCGGTTTTGCTGGATGTGTTTATCTACGAACTGAGAACCCGCAAGGCAGTATATATGTCAACTTATTAATAGCCAAGTCACGTGTGGCACCCCTGAAACGTATCACGATTCCTCGCCTTGAACTGTGCGGAGCACATATTTTAGCCAAACTGTTACACTACTGTGTTGATCAACTCTCAGATCGCTACAAGATAGATTCTGTTACCGCTTGGAGTGACTCCACTGTGGCTCTTTCATGGATTCACACCCCTTCTCATCGTTTGAAGTTATATGTTGCAAATCGTGTTGCACAGATTCAAGAATTGACCCCTTCCTGCATATGGAAACACATTTCTACTCTTGAAAACCCCGCTGATGTTGCCTCTAGAGGATTAACCCCATCTCTTCTTATTCATAACAAGCTCTGGTGGTCTGGACCCACATGGCTTAAGAGTTCATCTGATTCATGGCCTCAACCATCGAGTCATCTTCCCGAAGAGGAACTCCCAGAAATTAAAACCACAACACTAAATCTTCTTACGATAGCTGAAGATCAAGATCTGAAGTTTATCAATAAATTCTCTTCATGGACTAAACTACTTCATGTCATGGGCTACGTTTTACGTTTTATTTCCTGCTTGAAAACTAAGCAAAGGATTACTCATTCTCTCACACTTGAAGAGTTAGAAGTATCGAACAAACGGATTTGTTGGCTTGTTCAAAGAGAGAGTTTCTCTGAGGATATTAATTCCCTGTCAAAGAAGAATGTGTGTTCTTCTCGCATTCAACGCCTTTCACCGTTTATGGATGATGAAGGTTTGTTAAGAGTTGGAGGACGACTGAAACATTCTGAGTTGCCGTACAGCGCCAAGCATCAAATTATCTTACCAAAGGATCATTTTGTTGTAAATTTGATAATTGATTATCATCATCGCATCTTTCTTCACTGTGGACCAACACAACTCCAAGCTGTTCTTCGTGAGAAATATTGGATACTTTCTGCTCGTAGTATCATACGCTCCAGGATTTTTAAACGCCTGAGATGTTTCAGAATGAAACCTAAGCCAAACACACCATTGATGGGAGACTTACCTTCCCCAAGAGTGGTAGCAACCCGACCTTTTAATGTTACTGGAGTCGACTATGCCGGACCATTTACAGTGAAATTGTATGTCCTAAAAAGGCTTCAGCCTATTAAAGTTTATCTTTGTCTATTTGTCTGCTTTGCAACGAAAGCCGTACACTTAGAAGTTGTGTCGGATTTGTCCTCAGAAGCTTATATAGCAGCTCTTACACGTTTTATTTCCAGACGTGGTTCAGTGAAGGAAATTCATAGTGATTGTGGAACCAACTTTGTCGGAGCAGCTGCTGCACTTCACAAATGTTTTAACAACCTCCTTTGCAATCCAGTAACTCACCGTTTTGCTGAAGAAAACAACATTTCTTTCAAATTTCTGCCTCCACACGCGCCTCATCAAGGTGGCTTGTGGGAACGAGCTGTTAGGAGTGCTAAGCATCACCTTCATAGAGTAATCGGTGGCCAAATCCTGACTTATGAAGAATTCATAACTCTCGTGTCACGTGTCGAAGCAATATTAAATTCAAGACCACTTACCCCTCTCTCTGGAGATCCGAATGACTTAGAGTCTCTAACCCCAGGACACTTTTTAACTGGTGGACCTCTGAAATCCATGGTTGAACCTCAATATGATGAAACTTCTTGTAACCGCTTGAGGAGATGGCAATTAGTTCAGGCATTCTCTCAACACATCTGGACTCGATGGTCCCAAGAGTATCTGCATACTCTACAGCATCACTCTAAGTGGACGAGTAAAACAGAGAACCTCAAGATTGGTGACCTTGTTGTTATTCATGAGCCTAACACTCCTCCCCTACAATGGAAACTTGCAAGAATCACCGCAGTATCTCCAGGAGCAGACGGAATTGTACGAGTGGTCCATCTACGCACCGCTACAGGGAACTTCAGTCGGCCAACCGTCAAAGTTTCCCTTCTTCCTACCAATTAATTCCTAAGCATTCCCTTTCACCCCCTTTCAATTTATTTTCATTTGTCTTTTCCCATTTTTCAGTTTTTTCATTGAACCAGGTTGGTTCAAGGGGGGCGATATGTTGGATATTTTAGGTTTCATGATTTTTAAATCGAGTCCATATTTATATTCTTCCGTTTCAAACAAAACCTAGCCCAAGTAATTTTCCGCTATTCAGCCGCTAACGAAGGTATGCGGCCTTTGCCCTCAACACTGATATCTTTCCAAACGACGCAGTCCACTGTCGTCCGCCGCTGAACTATCACCATATTTACTATCGTATATCCGCATCATCTTTTCAACATCCCGCAATTTTTACCTTTTTTTTCTTTAAATTAATCAGTCTGTACAGTGCTAATAGAAGTGACAATAGTTTTGTTTTTATCCCAAGAAGAAATTATTTTTTGTTTATTTAACGGACAATTGTAATAGTGCAAGTAGGTCAACGTGTACATGGACAGTCCTCGTCGACGCCGCCATTGCCCAGTGCTTCAAGTCAGGTGGGGTACCCCAAACCAAACATCTCTTCAGCTTCACTAAGGTCTGTGACAGCAATTCAACATTGTTTAGCACTTTAAAAATTAGCCTAATTAAGACTGATTAATTTCATTCTATGTACATATTTTTCTTATTATACCAAACAATGATTGTCATGCAAATCACCTGTTTAAGAGTTTTGCTGGTATTGCTAACATAAGAGACACGGCGTCGATTGCACAATAAATTCCGTTTGCAACGATTATATAATTGTTTTAAGATAACCCTCCGGAAATTGCCAGATTTTTAGAATTGATTAAACGCTATTTTACCAAAAATTACAAAATAGTTAATCAGCTCTTCGTTTTGAAGTGCACTTTTGATGACGGTAATTTATGTTAATTGTGTAAGTATCTTTTGCGGATATTTTTCATCACGAATAGTAAAAACCCAAATTTTTGGAGGAAGATCTTTGCAAAGATTACGTAAATAACATAATTTAGCCGGTTTGAAATAATGGATATTAATTAATTGTAAAGCTGACCAGTACAAAAATATTTATTATAAAGTGTTAAGCAATATTTCAAATAAGAGGAACTATAAAACTCGGGTGTAAAGTATTAACAATTCAATGTAACAAAACATAATCACGTAGTAGGCTAGTATGCAAAAATAACCTGAATTGTTTTGTGGTTTTTGCTATTTTTAAGGTAAATTAACTTAAATATAAAAGCTAACATTGTTTGAAATTAACAGTAATACAATAGAACAACTATAACACATAATAATTGTTCAGAAATCAAGAATATCTTTTTACAAAATGCAGGGTTACATAACTGGAAAACGTCAGTACAACTACAACTAAAATATTGTTGTTGTTTGTTGTGTTGTAAATATTGTCGGAACAAATGTATCTATCTGAAAACAAACTGAAAATTGAAGCTAATAGAATATGTTGTACATTTTCCACTCACGTGCTCAAAACACCGCACGTGGAAAACGGTAGATTCTGGGGGAAAACTGACTTGAGACTTGGGGCGGGGACAATAGCAATCCCTCAATCAATTTGGTCCTCTCAACGGCAACTGTTGACTTAAGCTAAGGGACTGAGCATTTCATACATTACCTCCCCCAAAAAGCGCCCCTAACCGCTCCCCACAGGAGTATAGGGAGTCCCTCGGCACTAGATTTACAAGTCAAATCGTCAACTCGCAAAGAAACCGCAGGTGACGTTTAAATCGCTTCGTAACGTTTCGAGAGTTATTTCGAATCGTACCTTTCAGTATGTAAATGGCATTGTAGGAATTCAAGAAATTGTCGGAAGGGAGCGTATTTAAAAAGGAGACGACGAGGTGGTTTAAATCTTTGCAAAAGCATTGACAACAAAGTTTTACCGTCGGAATTAATTTGCCATAAAGCAGGATTCACATAAAAATCCAATCAAAATCAAAATCAAAATGTCCGCAATAAACCTTTGAACAACATTAACTCACCATCACCAACAATGAACTTCAAACAAAGAAAAATCCAATATTGCTATCTACCAAATATTTTATTATTAACATTTCCATTACTAAGATCAGAGGATTATTAAGTTGAGAAGTTACAAAAATGTGATGACAAAAAGCAAAAGTAACTAACAAGTATGAAATATAATTATAGCTGTAAAAATGTTTTTTGTATACTGTTTTTGCTTGATAGAACGGGAATATTTTTGTATATAAGCGCGTGGAAAATAAAAAAAACATAGTTTAAACTATGACAAATGTGACGTTTTTTAACAATATTTTTCATTGAAAGAAAACCATAAAAAAATTACAACTTGATAAGAAAATGTCCAAAACAAAGTGTCTTATCAATATTTAATAGTAACAGTTTTATGTTACTACAGTTTTATAAAACTTTGAGTGAATATGACATAAACATGACCCAAAGAGTAAATCACGAAATTTATTTCTTATTTTTATATCTTATTGTAACCTATGTATGTGAATTGGCAGTATAATTTTAAAACAACAGCAAAGTTACCAACGGTTTTTGGAAGGTTTGGGTTTGGGGGTTGTAAGGGTTTTTGCCTCCACATATCACCTGACCACAGGTGTTCGGGTAACCAAGCTGTTAGGCTAATTGCTTGAATGATGTAAAAACACCCTTCCTGCAGCTGATTAAATAGCCTCTCATCGTGTAGACGTCTGAGAAAGTAATTTGTGGTTGGGTTGACAACCTAAAAGCATTCATTAATTAATTTTGGTTACAGGAATTGATGGAAGTTGTTGATACGTTTTTTAAATGAATATTGATTAGGTTTTCAGGTTGAGAGATCTTCATTTATTAGTCTTTACAGGATCTTTGAAACATGTGGTCATTGATGAAAAAAATGTATTACATTTTCTACAATATATTTAAGAAGGTACAGAAGCTAAACAATCATTTCTTAAAATTGAAAATATTCAATGTTCAACCCAAAACAATCAGAAACAATAATAGCAAAATGGCTGAAAGACCATCAAAGAGTAGTAGATATGGTCGAAGGTTCTCTTCAATACACATATGAATAAAAAAATGTTACTAGGTTAATATTTCTAAGAACAGTAGAACAATTTACATCTAAGTTTGGATCAAAGTCTAATAATTTAAATGAATGTAAACTACGTCATGATGGTCCCTTGGTTAAAATGTAAGAAAAACTTACTTTTAGTAAGTTATCTAATAAACTATTTTTTTGTTCTGTAGAGAGTGTCTTGCAAGTTTAACTACGAACCAAAAAGATAAAAAATGATGATCGAATGTTTATAAGTTACCACCAACTCATGTCCCAAGTGAGCTAGCACCTCTATTGGCATCGTTAGACGAGTAGACGATCTTTAGCAGCACAATACCAGCTTCAATTCGCTGCTTTTGATTGACAATTGTAACTTCCGCAGGGAGTTCAACAATGCCTATCGCCGGCGGCAACTTGAGTAGGTACTCCACACAATAAGACCAATACCAATACACCCGCGGGATACCACGCCCTTATTTTCTACGTTTACAAACCAATGCAGGCCTTTAGGAGAGTACAAGAGTAGGAAAAGCAGCTCTTGCGGCCACCAATCAGAGAGCAGCATTTCATCCCCACCCTTCCCCCTAGGCCATGCCCCCTTTTGTCCCACGTGGTCGCCCTCTGGTGTCCCACGTGGTCTAACCTCACTTTTGTTTTCGCGCCAAACATCTAACCTCACTTTACGTATTGCATACGTAGGTTCCCGCCAAACGAAAAAAACTCCACCTTCCCGCCAAGAAACATAACCTCACTTTCGTGCTAAACGAAAAAACTTCTCCTTCCCGCCAAGTAACATAACCTCACATTTATTTTCGCGCCAGACGAAAAAATCACCTTCCTGCCAAGTAATATAACCTCACTTTCGCGCCAAACGAAAAAATCACCTTCCCGCCAAGTGACTTTCGCGCTAAACGAAAAAAACCTTACTTCTTCTCCGCCGATTCCCGCCAAACAACGTATTGCGTAGGTTCCCGCCAAGTTACATAACCTCACTTTTATTTTCCCGCCAAACAAAAAAAACCTCACCTTCTCGCCAAACGAAAAAAACTTCATGTCCCTAGCAAATAGTATATAGAAAACTTGTTGTGCACCCTTTAGGACAGGGTTTGGGACTGTCCGAGTGTCTGAAGGACACCCCCAGGTTCAGGTATTATATCGTATTGTACTTGTATCCAGAGGAACTGGCTTAGTATTATACCATATAATACCCCCCTCCCTTATTTTGAGGGTGCACTTGGAATTGAAAACGCAGTTATAATGTTACAAATATTTATTCTACAAGCAAGACACATTACTAATTTATAAAGAATTGAGTGAAGTGTTAAAAACTACTGAGCACTACTACTACTGAACAACATGCTAAAAACTAATGTTTATAAATAAGCACATTTGGGGAATTCCCCACCATCCCCGTACATTTAACACTATACAATTTAGAGTTTGTGAAACATTCTAGATCTTCGTCTGTGAGGAGGCTGGTGAACCTCGAGGGTAAAAATGTCACCCTCTCCTCGCCGGCAGATGTGGTGACGTGTAGTACGATCACCATGGTTCCGAATCTCGTGTTGATTCGTCTAGCAGATTGAATTTTCGCCGGCTCGGTCAGATCTTTGATGGGGACTTTCAAAGGGGAAGAGAGCACCTCGCAAGACGACAGCTTTGTAGAAAGATCCATCTAAAACCATATAATATTGTCGTAATAATATTGTATGGATAGTCGAGTGGTTATAGTGTTTGCTTTTAAATCTGGAGGTTGCTGGTTTGATCCCCGGTTGATCCCTAAAAACTATGGGAACTATGATAGTAAAGAGGACCTATGCTGTTATTTTTACATTACAGGATCATTGATGCATCATAGATGCATCAAAGATGGATCATTGATGCATCATAGATGAATCATAGATGCATCATAGATGCATCAAAGGATGGATCATTGATGCATCATAGATGCATCAAAGATGGATCATTGATGCATCATAGATGCATCAAAGATGGATCATTCATAGATGCATCATAGATGCATCAAAGGATGGATCATTGATGCATCATAGATCCTTCTTTGATGCATCTATGATGCATCTATGATTCATCTATGATGCATCAATGATCCATCTTTGATGCATCTATGATGCATCAAAGATCCATCCTTTGATGCATCTATGATGCATCTATGATTCATCTATGATGCATCTATGATTCATTTATGATGCATCAATGATCCATCCTTTGATGCATCTATGATGCATCTATGATTCATCTATGATGCATCAATGATCCATCTTTGATGCATCTATGATGCATCAATGATCCATCTTTGATGCATCTATGATTCATCTATGATGCATCAATGATCCATCTTTGATATATCTATGATGCATCAATGATCCATCTTTGATGCATCTATGATGCATCTATGATTCATCTATGATGCATCAATGATCCATCTTTGATGCATCTATGATGCATCAATGATCCATCCTTTGATGCATCTATGATGCATCTATGATTCATCTATGATGCATCAATGATCCATCTTTGATGCATCTATGATGCATCAATGATCCATCTTTGATGCATCTATGATGCATCTATGATTCATCAATGATCCATCTTTGATGCATCTATGATGCATCAAAGATCCATCCTTTGATGCATCTATGATTCATCTATGATGCATCAATGATCCATCTTTGATGCATCTTTGATGCATCAATGATCCATCTTTGATGCATCTATGATGCATCTATGATTCATCTATGATGCATCAATGATCCATCTTTGATGCATCAATGATCCATCTTTATGCATCAATGATCCATCTTTGATGCATCTATGATGCATCTATGATGCATCAATGATCCATCTTTGATGCATCTATGATGCATCAATGACCCATCTATGATGCATCTATGATGCATCTATGATTTACTATGATGCATCAATGATCCATCCTTTGATGCATCTATGATGCATCTATGATTCATCTATGATGCATCAATGATCCATCTTTGATGCATCTATGATGCATCAATGATCCATCTTTGATGCATCTATGATGCATCAATGATCCATCTTTGATGCATCTATGATGCATCAATGATCCATCTTTGATGCATCAATGATCCATCTTTGATGCATCTATGATGCATCTATGATTCATCTATGATGCATCAATGATCCATCTTTGATGCATCTATGATGCATCAAAGATCCATCCTTTGATGCATCTATGATGCATCTATGATTCATCTATGATGCATCTATGATTCATTTATGATGCATCAATGATCCATCCTTTGATGCATCTATGATGCATCTATGATTCATCTATGATGCATCAATGATCCATCTTTGATGCATCTATGATGCATCAATGATCCATCTTTGATGCATCTATGATTCATCTATGATGCATCAATGATCCATCTTTGATATATCTATGATGCATCAATGATCCATCTTTGATGCATCTATGATGCATCTATGATTCATCTATGATGCATCAATGATCCATCTTTGATGCATCTATGATGCATCAATGATCCATCCTTTGATGCATCTATGATGCATCTATGATTCATCTATGATGCATCAATGATCCATCTTTGATGCATCTATGATGCATCAATGATCCATCTTTGATGCATCTATGATGCATCTATGATTCATCAATGATCCATCTTTGATGCATCTATGATGCATCAAAGATCCATCCTTTGATGCATCTATGATGCATCTATGATTCATCTATGATGCATCAATGATCCATCTTTGATGCATCTTTGATGCATCAATGATCCATCTTTGATGCATCTATGATGCATCTATGATTCATCTATGATGCATCAATGATCCATCTTTGATGCATCAATGATCCATCTTTGATGCATCAATGATCCATCTTTGATGCATCTATGATGCATCTATGATGCATCAATGATCCATCTTTGATGCATCTATGATGCATCAATGATCCATCTTTGATGCATCTATGATGCATCTATGATTTACTATGATGCATCAATGATCCATCCTTTGATGCATCTATGATGCATCTATGATTCATCTATGATGCATCAATGATCCATCTTTGATGCATCTATGATGCATCAATGATCCATCTTTGATGCATCTATGATGCATCAATGATCCATCTTTGATGCATCTATGATGCATCAATGATCCATCTTTGATGCATCAATGATCCATCTTTGATGCATCTATGATGCATCTATGATTCATCTATGATGCATCAATGATCCATCTTTGATGCATCTATGATGCATCAATGATCCATCTTTGATGCATCTATGATGCATCAATGATCCATCTTTGATGCATCTATGATGAATCTATGATTCATCTATGATGCATCAATGATCCATCTTTGATGCATCTATGATGCATCAATGATCCATCTTTGATGCATCTATGATGCATCTATGATTCATCTATGATGCATCAATGATCCATCTTTGATGCATCTATGATGCATCAATGATCCATCCTTTGATGCATCTATGATGCATCTATGATTCATCTATGATGCATCAATGATCCATCTTTGATGCATCTATGATGCATCAATGATCCATCTTTGATGCATCTATGATGCATCTATGATGCATCTTTGATTTATCTATGTTCCATCTATGATGCATCTTTGATGCATCTATGTTCCATCTATGATGCATCTATGCGCCATCTATGATGCATCTTTGATCCATATATGATGCATCTATGTTCCATTTTTGATGCATCTATGCACTATCTATGATGCGATTCGTCTATGATGCATCAATGATCCATCTTTGATGCATCTATGATGCATCAATGATCCATCTTTGATGCATCTATGATGCATCTATGATTCATCTATGATGCATCAATGATCCATCTTTGATGCATCTATGATGCATCAATGATCCATCCTTTGATGCATCTATGATCCATCTTTGATGCATCTATGATGCATCAATGATCCATCTTTGATGCATCTATGATGCATCAATGATCCATCTTTGACGCATCTTTGATGCATCAATGATCCATCTTTGATGCATCTATGATGCATCTATGATTCATCTATGATGCATCAATGATCCATCTTTGATGCATCTATGATGCATCAATGATTCATCTATGATGCATCAATGATTCATCTTTGATGCATCTATGATGCATCAATGATCCATCTTTGATGCATCTATGATGCATCTATGATTCATCTCTGATGCATCAATGATCCATCTTTGATGCATCTATGATGCATCAATGATCCATCCTTTTTTTTAATCATAGATGCATCAAAGATGGATCATTGATGCATCATAGATGCATCAAAGATGGATCATTGATGCATCATAGATGAATCATAGATGCATCATAGATGCATCAAAGATGGATCATTGATGCATCATAGATGCATCAAAGATGGATCATTGATGCATCATAGATGCATCAAAGATGGATCATTGATGCATCATAGATGCATCAAAGATGGATCATTCATAGATGCATCATAGATGCATCAAAGGATGGATCATTGATGCATCATAGATCCATCTTTGATGCATCTATGATGCATCTATGATTCATTTATGATGCATCAATGATCCATCTTTGATGCATCTATGATGCATCAATGATCCATCCTTTGATGCATCTATGATGCATCTATGATTCATCTATGATGCATCAATGATCCATCTTTGATGCATCTATGATGCATCAATGATCCTGTAATGTAAAAATAACAGCATAGGTCCTCTTTACTATCATAGTTCCCATAGTTTTTAGGGATCAACCGGGGATCAAACCAGCAACCTCCAGATTTAAAAGCAAACACTATAACCACTCGACTATCCATACAATATTATTACGACAATATTATATGGTTTTAGATGGATCTTTCTACAAAGCTGTCGTCTTGCGAGGTGCTCTCTTCCCCTTTGAAAGTCCCCATCAAAGATCTGACCTAGCCGGCGAAAATTCAATCTGCTAGACGAATCAACACGAGATTCGGAACCATGGTGATCGTACTACACGTCACCACATCTGCCGGCGAGGAGAGGGTGACATTTTTACCCTCGAGGTTCACCAGCCTCCTCACAGACGAAGATCTAGAATGTTTCACAAACTCTAAATTGTATAGTGTTAAATGTACGGGGATGGTGGGGAATTTCCCAAATGTGCTTATTGATCATTGATGCATCATAGATGAATCATAGATGCATCATAGATGCATCAAAGATGGATCATTGATGCATCAAAGATGGATCATTGATGCATCATAGATGCATCAAAGATGGATCATTGATGCATCATAGATGCATCATAGATGCATCATAGATGCATCAAAGATGGATCATTGATGCATCATAGATGCATCAAAAATGGATCATTGATGCATCATAGATGCATCAAAGATGGATCATTGATGCATCATAGACGAATCGCATCATAGATAGTGCATAGATGCATCAAAAATGGAACATAGATGCATCATATATGGATCAAAGATGCATCATAGATGGCGCATAGATGCATCATAGATGGAACATAGATGCATCAAAGATGCATCATAGATGGAACATAGATAAATCAAAGATGCATCATAGATGCATCATAGATGCATCAAAGATGGATCATTGATGCATCATAGATGCATCAAAGATGGATCATTGATGCATCATAGATGAATCATAGATGCATCATAGATGCATCAAAGGATGGATCATTGATGCATCATAGATGCATCAAAGATGGATCATTGATGCATCATAGATGAATCATAGATGCATCATAGATGCATCAAAGATGGATCATTGATGCATCATAGATGCATCAAAGATGGATCATTGATGCATCATAGATAAATCATAGATGCATCATAAATGCATCAAAGATGGATCATTGATGCATCATAGATGCATCAAAGATGGATCATTGATGCATCATAGATGCATCAAAGATGGATCATTGATGCATCATAGATGAATCATAGATGCATCATAGATGCATCAAAGATGGATCATTGATGCATCATAGATGCATCAAAGATGGATCATTGATGCATCATAGATGAATCATAGATGCATCATAGATGCATCAAAGGATGGATCATTGATGCATCATAGTAAATCATAGATGCATCATAGATGCATCAAAGATGGATCATTGATGCATCATAGATGCATCAAAGATGGATCATTGATGCATCATAGATGCATCATAGATGCATCATTGATGCATCAAAGATGGATCATTGATGCATCAAAGATGGATCATTGATGCATCATAGATGAATCATAGGTGCATCATAGATGCATCAAAGATGGATCATTGATGCATCAAAGATGCATCAAAGATGGATCATTGATGCATCATAGATGAATCATAGATGCATCATAGATGCATCAAAGGATGGATCTTTGATGCATCATAGATGCATCAAAGATGGATCATTGATGAATCATAGATGCATCATAGATGCATCAAAGATGGATCATTGATGCATCATAGATGCATCAAAGATGGATCATTGATGCATCATAGATGAATCATAGATGCATCATAGATGCATCAAAGGATGGATCATTGATGCATCATAGATGCATCAAAGATGGATCATTAATGCATCATAGATGAATCATAGATGCATCATAGATGCATCAAAGATGGATCATTGATGCATCATAGATATATCAAAGATGGATTATTGATGCATCATAGATGAATCATAGATGCATCAAAGATGGATCATTGATGCATCATAGATGCATCAAAGATGGATCATTGATGCATCATAGATGAATCATAGATGCATCATAGATGCATCAAAGGATGGATCATTGATGCATCATAAATGAATCATAGATGCATCATAGATGAATCATAGATGCATCATAGATGCATCAAAGGATGGATCTTTGATGCATCATAGATGCATCAAAGATGGATCATTGATGCATCATAGATGAATCATAGATGCATCATAGATGCATCATAGATGCATCAAAGAAGGATCTATGATGCATCAATGATCCATCCTTTGATGCATCTATGATGCATCTATGAATGATCCATCTTTGATGCATCTATGATGCATCAATGATCCATCTTTGATGCATCTATGATGCATCAATGATCCATCCTTTGATGCATCTATGATGCATCTATGATTCATCTATGATGCATCAATGATCCATCTTTGATGCATCTATGATGCATCAATGATCCTGTAATGTAAAAATAACAGCATAGGTCCTCTTTACTATCATAGTTCCCATAGTTTTTAGGGATCAACCGGGGATCAAACCAGCAACCTCCAGATTTAAAAGCAAACACTATAACCACTCGACTATCCATACAATATTATTACGACAATATTATATGGTTTTAGATGGATCTTTCTACAAAGCTGTCGTCTTGCGAGGTGCTCTCTTCCCCTTTGAAAGTCCCCATCAAAGATCTGACCGAGCCGGCGAAAATTCAATCTGCTAGACGAATCAACACGAGATTCGGAACCATGGTGATCGTACTACACGTCACCACATCTGCCGGCGAGGAGAGGGTGACATTTTTACCCTCGAGGTTCACCAGCCTCCTCACAGACGAAGATCTAGAATGTTTCACAAACTCTAAATTGTATAGTGTTAAATGTACGGGGATGGTGGGGAATTCCCCAAATGTGCTTATTTATAAATATTAGTTTTTAGCATGTTGTTCAGTAGTAGTAGTGCTCAGTAGTTTTTAACACTTCACTCAATTCTTTATAAATTAGTAATGTGTCTTGCTTGTAGAATAAATATTTGTAACATTATAACTGCGTTTTCAATTCCAAGTGCACCCTCAAAATAAGGGAGGGGGGTATTATATGGTATAATACTAAGCCAGTTCCTCTGGATACAAGTACAATACGATATAATACCTGAACCTGGGGGTGTCCTTCAGACACTCGGACAGTCCCAAACCCTGTCCTAAAGGGTGCACAACAAGTTTTCTATATACTATTTGCTAGGGACATGAAGTTTTTTTCGTTTGGCGAGAAGGTGAGGTTTTTTTTTGTTTGGCGGGAAAATAAAAGTGAGGTTATGTAACTTGGCGGGAACCTACGCAATACGTTGTTTGGCGGGAATCGGCGGAGAAGAAGTAAGGTTTTTTTCGTTTAGCGCGAAAGTCACTTGGCGGGAAGGTGATTTTTTCGTTTGGCGCGAAAGTGAGGTTATATTACTTGGCAGGAAGGTGATTTTTTCGTCTGGCGCGAAAATAAATGTGAGGTTATGTTACTTGGCGGGAAGGAGAAGTTTTTTCGTTTAGCACGAAAGTGAGGTTATGTTTCTTGGCGGGAAGGTGAAGTTTTTTTCGTTTGGCGGGAACCTACGTATGCAATACGTAAAGTGAGGTTAGATGTTTGGCGCGAAAACAAAAGTGAGGTTAGACCACGTGGGACACCAGAGGGCGACCACGTGGGACAAAAGGGGGCATGGCCTAGGGGGAAGGGTGGGGATGAAATGCTGCTCTCTGATTGGTGGCCGCAAGAGCTGCTTTTCCTACTCTTGTACTCTCCTAAAGGCCTGCATTGGTTTGTAAACGTAGAAAATAAGGGCGTGGTATCCCGCGGGTGTATTGGTATTGGTCTTATTGTGTGGAGTACCTACTCAAGTTGCCGCCGGCGATAGGCATTGTTGAACTCCCTGCGGAAGTTACAATTGTCAATCAAAAGCAGCGAATTGAAGCTGGTATTGTGCTGCTAAAGATCGTCTACTCGTCTAACGATGCCAATAGAGCTGCTAGCTCACTTGGGACATGAGTTGGTGGTAACTTATAAACATTCGATCATCATTTTTTATCTTTTTGGTTCGTAGTTAAACTTGCAAGACACTCTCTACAGAACAAAAAAATAGTTTATTAGATAACTTACTAAAAGTAAGTTTTTCTTACATTTTAACCAAGGGACCATCATGACGTAGTTTACATTCATTTAAATTATTAGACTTTGATCCAAACTTAGATGTAAATTGTTCTACTGTTCTTAGAAATATTAACCTAGTAACATTTTTTTATTCATATGTGTATTGAAGAGAACCTTCGGCCATATCTACTACTCTTTGATGGTCTTTCAGCCATTTTGCTATTATTGTTTCTGATTGTTTTGGGTTGAACATTGAATATTTTCAATTTTAAGAAATGATTGTTTAGCTTCTGTACCTTCTTAAATATATTGTAGAAAATGTAATACATTTTTTTCATCAATGACCACATGTTTCAAAGATCCTGTAAAGACTAATAAATGAAGATCTCTCAACCTGAAAACCTAATCAATATTCATTTAAAAAACGTATCAACAACTTCCATCAATTCCTGTAACCAAAATTAATTAATGAATGCTTTTAGGTTGTCAACCCAACCACAAATTACTTTCTCAGACGTCTACACGATGAGAGGCTATTTAATCAGCTGCAGGAAGGGTGTTTTTACATCATTCAAGCAATTAGCCTAACAGCTTGGTTACCCGAACACCTGTGGTCAGGTGATATGTGGAGGCAAAAACCCTTACAACCCCCAAACCCAAACCTTCCAAAAACCGTTGGTAACTTTGCTGTTGTTTTAAAATTATACTGCCAATTCACATACATAGGTTACAATAAGATATAAAAATAAGAAATAAATTTCGTGATTTACTCTTTGGGTCATGTTTATGTCATATTCACTCAAAGTTTTATAAAACTGTAGTAACATAAAACTGTTACTATTAAATATTGATAAGACACTTTGTTTTGGACATTTTCTTATCAAGTTGTAATTTTTTTATGGTTTTCTTTCAATGAAAAATATTGTTAAAAAACGTCACATTTGTCATAGTTTAAACTATGTTTTTTTTATTTTCCACGCGCTTATATACAAAAATATTCCCGTTCTATCAAGCAAAAACAGTATACAAAAAACATTTTTACAGCTATAATTATATTTCATACTTGTTAGTTACTTTTGCTTTTTGTCATCACATTTTTGTAACTTCTCAACTTAATAATCCTCTGATCTTAGTAATGGAAATGTTAATAATAAAATATTTGGTAGATAGCAATATTGGATTTTTCTTTGTTTGAAGTTCATTGTTGGTGATGGTGAGTTAATGTTGTTCAAAGGTTTATTGCGGACATTTTGATTTTGATTTTGATTGGATTTTTATGTGAATCCTGCTTTATGGCAAATTAATTCCGACGGTAAAACTTTGTTGTCAATGCTTTTGCAAAGATTTAAACCACCTCGTCGTCCCCTTTTTAAATACGCTCCCTTCCGACAATTTCTTGAATTCCTACAATGCCATTTACATACTGAAAGGTACGATTCGAAATAACTCTCGAAACGTTACGAAGCGATTTAAACGTCACCTGCGGTTTCTTTGCGAGTTGACGATTTGACTTGTAAATCTAGTGCCGAGGGACTCCCTATACTCCTGTGGGGAGCGGTTAGGGGCGCTTTTTGGGGGAGGTAATGTATGAAATGCTCAGTCCCTTAGCTTAAGTCAACAGTTGCCGTTGAGAGGACCAAATTGATTGAGGGATTGCTATTGTCCCCGCCCCAAGTCTCAAGTCAGTTTTCCCCCAGAATCTACCGTTTTCCACGTGCGGTGTTTTGAGCACGTGAGTGGAAAATGTACAACATATTCTATTAGCTTCAATTTTCAGTTTGTTTTCAGATAGATACATTTGTTCCGACAATATTTACAACACAACAAACAACAACAATATTTTAGTTGTAGTTGTACTGACGTTTTCCAGTTATGTAACCCTGCATTTTGTAAAAAGATATTCTTGATTTCTGAACAATTATTATGTGTTATAGTTGTTCTATTGTATTACTGTTAATTTCAAACAATGTTAGCTTTTATATTTAAGTTAATTTACCTTAAAAATAGCAAAAACCACAAAACAATTCAGGTTATTTTTGCATACTAGCCTACTACGTGATTATGTTTTGTTACATTGAATTGTTAATACTTTACACCCGAGTTTTATAGTTCCTCTTATTTGAAATATTGCTTAACACTTTATAATAAATATTTTTGTACTGGTCAGCTTTACAATTAATTAATATCCATTATTTCAAACCGGCTAAATTATGTTATTTACGTAATCTTTGCAAAGATCTTCCTCCAAAAATTTGGGTTTTTACTATTCGTGATGAAAAATATCCGCAAAAGATACTTACACAATTAACATAAATTACCGTCATCAAAAGTGCACTTCAAAACGAAGAGCTGATTAACTATTTTGTAATTTTTGGTAAAATAGCGTTTAATCAATTCTAAAAATCTGGCAATTTCCGGAGGGTTATCTTAAAACAATTATATAATCGTTGCAAACGGAATTTATTGTGCAATCGACGCCGTGTCTCTTATGTTAGCAATACCAGCAAAACTCTTAAACAGGTGATTTGCATGACAATCATTGTTTGGTATAATAAGAAAAATATGTACATAGAATGAAATTAATCAGTCTTAATTAGGCTAATTTTTAAAGTGCTAAACAATGTTGAATTGCTGTCACAGACCTTAGTGAAGCTGAAGAGATGTTTGGTTTGGGGTACCCCACCTGACTTGAAGCACTGGGCAATGGCGGCGTCGACGAGGACTGTCCATGTACACGTTGACCTACTTGCACTATTACAATTGTCCGTTAAATAAACAAAAAATAATTTCTTCTTGGGATAAAAACAAAACTATTGTCACTTCTATTAGCACTGTACAGACTGATTAATTTAAAGAAAAAAAAGGTAAAAATTGCGGGATGTTGAAAAGATGATGCGGATATACGATAGTAAATATGGTGATAGTTCAGCGGCGGACGACAGTGGACTGCGTCGTTTGGAAAGATATCAGTGTTGAGGGCAAAGGCCGCATACCTTCGTTAGCGGCTGAATAGCGGAAAATTACTTGGGCTAGGTTTTGTTTGAAACGGAAGAATATAAATATGGACTCGATTTAAAAATCATGAAACCTAAAATATCCAACATATCGCCCCCCTTGAACCAACCTGGTTCAATGAAAAAACTGAAAAATGGGAAAAGACAAATGAAAATAAATTGAAAGGGGGTGAAAGGGAATGCTTAGGAATTAATTGGTAGGAAGAAGGGAAACTTTGACGGTTGGCCGACTGAAGTTCCCTGTAGCGGTGCGTAGATGGACCACTCGTACAATTCCGTCTGCTCCTGGAGATACTGCGGTGATTCTTGCAAGTTTCCATTGTAGGGGAGGAGTGTTAGGCTCATGAATAACAACAAGGTCACCAATCTTGAGGTTCTCTGTTTTACTCGTCCACTTAGAGTGATGCTGTAGAGTATGCAGATACTCTTGGGACCATCGAGTCCAGATGTGTTGAGAGAATGCCTGAACTAATTGCCATCTCCTCAAGCGGTTACAAGAAGTTTCATCATATTGAGGTTCAACCATGGATTTCAGATGTCCACCAGTTAAAAAGTGTCCTGGGGTTAGAGACTCTAAGTCATTCGGATCTCCAGAGAGAGGGGTAAGCGGTCTTGAATTTAATATTGCTTCGACACGTGACACGAGAGTTATGAATTCTTCATAAGTCAGGATTTGGCCACCGATTACTCTATGAAGGTGATGCTTAGCACTCCTAACAGCTCGTTCCCACAAGCCACCTTGATGAGGCGCGTGTGGAGGCAGAAATTTGAAAGAAATGTTGTTTTCTTCAGCAAAACGGTGAGTTACTGGATTGCAAAGGAGGTTGTTAAAACATTTGTGAAGTGCAGCAGCTGCTCCGACAAAGTTGGTTCCACAATCACTATGAATTTCCTTCACTGAACCACGTCTGGAAATAAAACGTGTAAGAGCTGCTATATAAGCTTCTGAGGACAAATCCGACACAACTTCTAAGTGTACGGCTTTCGTTGCAAAGCAGACAAATAGACAAAGATAAACTTTAATAGGCTGAAGCCTTTTTAGGACATACAATTTCACTGTAAATGGTCCGGCATAGTCGACTCCAGTAACATTAAAAGGTCGGGTTGCTACCACTCTTGGGGAAGGTAAGTCTCCCATCAATGGTGTGTTTGGCTTAGGTTTCATTCTGAAACATCTCAGGCGTTTAAAAATCCTGGAGCGTATGATACTACGAGCAGAAAGTATCCAATATTTCTCACGAAGAACAGCTTGGAGTTGTGTTGGTCCACAGTGAAGAAAGATGCGATGATGATAATCAATTATCAAATTTACAACAAAATGATCCTTTGGTAAGATAA
Organism: Macrosteles quadrilineatus; assembly: GCF_028750875.1. Lineage (NCBI taxonomy): Eukaryota > Metazoa > Arthropoda > Insecta > Hemiptera > Cicadellidae > Macrosteles > Macrosteles quadrilineatus. The sequence goes on along the minus strand of NW_026542686.1, from coordinate 14,926 downwards.
TTTGATGCTTGGCGCTGTACGGCAACTCAGAATGTTTCAGTCGTCCTCCAACTCTTAACAAACCTTCATCATCCATAAACGGTGAAAGGCGTTGAATGCGAGAAGAACACACATTCTTCTTTGACAGGGAATTAATATCCTCAGAGAAACTCTCTCTTTGAACAAGCCAACAAATCCGTTTGTTCGATACTTCTAACTCTTCAAGTGTGAGAGAATGAGTAATCCTTTGCTTAGTTTTCAAGCAGGAAATAAAACGTAAAACGTAGCCCATGACATGAAGTAGTTTAGTCCATGAAGAGAATTTATTGATAAACTTCAGATCTTGATCTTCAGCTATCGTAAGAAGATTTAGTGTTGTGGTTTTAATTTCTGGGAGTTCCTCTTCGGGAAGATGACTCGATGGTTGAGGCCATGAATCAGATGAACTCTTAAGCCATGTGGGTCCAGACCACCAGAGCTTGTTATGAATAAGAAGAGATGGGGTTAATCCTCTAGAGGCAACATCAGCGGGGTTTTCAAGAGTAGAAATGTGTTTCCATATGCAGGAAGGGGTCAATTCTTGAATCTGTGCAACACGATTTGCAACATATAACTTCAAACGATGAGAAGGGGTGTGAATCCATGAAAGAGCCACAGTGGAGTCACTCCAAGCGGTAACAGAATCTATCTTGTAGCGATCTGAGAGTTGATCAACACAGTAGTGTAACAGTTTGGCTAAAATATGTGCTCCGCACAGTTCAAGGCGAGGAATCGTGATACGTTTCAGGGGTGCCACACGTGACTTGGCTATTAATAAGTTGACATATATACTGCCTTGCGGGTTCTCAGTTCGTAGATAAACACATCCAGCAAAACCGAGTTCACTTGCATCTGAAAATCCATGCAACTGAATATTAACCGCATCACTCAGAGATATGTACCTGCCAATCTCCAAATTTTCAATCTCAGGAAGTTCGTTGACAAAAGTTGACCATCTGTCGATAATATCACTAGGAAGAGTATTATCCCAATCTAGGCCTAGTGACCATATATGCTGCATGAGAGCCTTAGCCCAAAAAATAACAGGGGTAAGCATGCCTGTTACATCTTGTTGTTGTCTTGTTGTTGGAGCATCTTGTCCATCTTAGCGATGGAAGACAAAATTGCTCTTTTGGTAAAAATCAATGGAGCTTCAGAAATTGCATATGAGAATGTGTCTGAGTGTGGATTCCACTTCAGTCCAAGAATACTAACACAAGGTGAGTCAGTTGATAAGCAGTGTTGAGGGGGTAAATTTTCCAATATTTGGCTATTGTTAGACGCCCATTTGCGAAGTTCAAAGCCTCCTTTTCGTAAAAGGTTTATTACATCTTGCTGTAATTTTGCAGCTTCTTCAACAGTATCGCTGCCTAGTAGCGCATCGTCTACGTAAATTTGTCGTTTAAGTGCATGAGCAGCAAGTTCATGATTCTTTCCTTCATCATGAATTAATTGTTGTATTACTCGATTAGCCAAAAATGGCGAAGAAGTCATACCATAAGTAACGGTTGTCAACTGAAAAACTCGAAGCGGCTGTGACATTTCTTCTCTCCAATAGATGAGTTGAAAACGTTGGTCTTGTTCATGAATAGAGATCATACGGAACATCTGTTTGATATCACAAGCAAAGGCGATCCTATTTTGACGAAAACGTAGAATTATGTCTGTTATTTAATTATGTAACTTGGGTCCTTGATGCTGTAGACTGTTAAGTGTTACACCAGTTGAAGTTTGAGAGGACGCATTAAATACAACACGTATCTTTCCATCCTTAAAGACACCGTGGTGTGGTAAGAAGCAATGATATTGGTTATTTAGATCAAATAAGTTTGAGGGTTTCATTTGACCAGAGGATTCGTAGTCATTCATAAATTCAATGTACTTTTCTTTGAAATCAGGTTGCGATTGAAACTTACGTTCAAGCGATTTGAAAGTTTGTAAAGCAACTGTAGAAGAATTTCCTAGTTTTACTGGATTTTCTTTGAACGGTAAACAACAAACATATCTTCCCGTCTCGTCACGAGAGTGAGTTTTCAAAAAATGATCTTCACATTCCATTTCCTCTGGGGATAGCTTAGAACAAGCAGGTGGTTCTTCCAATGCCCAAAATCGCTGAAGTGTTTCATGAAGTGTAAGATCATTGATGGAAAGTAAAGTCGTCAATCCACTGAAGGTTTGGCCGTCTTGTGAAGTAGGCACGTTCCCAAGGACAACATATCCAAAAATAGTGTTTATAGTGTATGGCATACGATCACCAAGACTGGTGGCAGATCCAATAATAGTTTGAGCAAACAGATCCGCACCGATGAGCAAATGTCCAGGAGTGTCGAAGTTGGGATCGGCAAGTGCGTATTCTTTGATTTGAGCCTTTATTTCAGAAGATATCTTGACACTAGGCATATCATTGGTAATTCTATCAAGTATGAGGACAGGATGTGCCGTAGCAAGTGTTTTCCCGTTAAGCGAAGAAATATTTACAAAGGAAAGTCCCTTAGGCTTTATTCGAGCTGAGGCAATGCCCTTTATCTCGTGAACGCCAACAGACGAACGCTGAATGTGAATCATACTGGCACAGTGTTCAGATATTATACTCGTTTGTGATGCACTATCAAGCACAGCTCGGACAATAATATTATGACCATTCGAGGTAGAAATTTTTACCAATGCAGTGGCAAGAAGTACAGTACAGTTGTGGCTGGCAGCACCAGTGTCTACATGAGCAGAGAGTGTATTTGATTCAAATCCTTGCGGTACAGGAGCCTTCAATTGTGTTGTGGAATTGGCCTGAGTCTTATTCGAGGGCTTAACAGATTTTTTCATTATAGGCTGGTCCGTTTTGTAAAAATGCAGTAGCGTATGGTGTCGCTTAAAACAAACTCGACACGAACTGGATGACTTACATGAGCCTAAGAAATGTCGTCCTAAACAATTAACACATAGGCTATTGTTCTTAATGAAGTTGAACCTATCGTGTGGTGATAAGGCACCAAAAACATCACAGCGAAAAATGTTATGCGATGCTCCATTGCAGTAAGCACAAGTATGAGCTTGTTCATTGTCATTAGAAGAAAGCATTACAACTTTGCTTGGCTTGGGACTAGCGGTTTGCCTACCTAGATAAGGCATGTTCTTACTACTTCCATAGTTTTTTAACTGAAGGGAAGAATTAGCATGTGAGGTCGAGCCTAAGTTAGCCACCTCTCTGTAAGAACACTCATTTTCCAGAAAGTTTATTATTTTTTGTGACAGAAGGAACCTGTTTTGAGTCATCTCGTTTTTGTTCAAAATCTGAACGCATAGCGGAATCAAGCTTTCTCAAAATATGTGTACTTAAGATCAGGTTGTCATCAGTTATGTTATGGCCAAGTGCTTTAAGAGCTTGCTGATTTCCATTAAAAATTGAAATAAAATTCCTAAGTTGTGTAACATTAGGCTTAGTAAGCTGCGGTAGGTCCAAGATGTTAGTAGAATGTAATGAAATCAAGAGCCTTGTATTGTGGTACCTCTTAAGCAGGGTTTGCCAAGCAATTACATAATTAGCACTATTTAGTGGTATAGACTTAACTAAGTTCAAAGGTTCATCTGAAAGACAGCTTATGAGATATGAGAATTTCTCAACATTAGAAATTGTTTTATTATTATGTACAGTACTTTCAAACAGGCCATGAAATGAGACCCATTGCTCAGGATTGCCAGAGAATGTTGGCAGTTTGATTTGCGGCAATTTCACAGTCAGATTAACTGTAGGAGTAGTAGGGCCTACCTCGGAAGTAGAGTCATTTAGGCGTGACTCTTCAAGTTTAACTGGTGGAAGTAACAAACTACAGTTTGACTGAATCTCAACAAAATAATCAGAAATTTTTTCTTGCAGTGAAGTAATTTTATCATCTTGAATATCTTCAGGAGTGGGAGTAGGATCATCAATGATCAAAGATGGATCATTGATGCATCAAAGATGGATCATTGATGCATCATAGATGAATCATAGATGCATCATAGATGCATCAAAGGATGGATCTTTGATGCATCATAGATGCATCAAAGATGGATCATTGATGCATCATAGATGCATCAAAGATGGATCATTCATTGATGCATCTATGATGCATCTATGATTCATCTATGATGCATCAAAGATCCATCCTTTGATGCATCTATGATGCATCTATGATTCATCTATGATGCATCAATGATCCATCTTTGATGCATCTATGATGCATCTATGATTCATTTATGATGCATCAATGATCCATCTTTGATGCATCTATGATGCATCAATGATCCATCCTTTGATGCATCTATGATGCATCTATGATTCATCTATGATGCATCAATGATCCATGTTTGATGCATCTATGATGCATCAATGATCCATCTTTGATGCATCTATGATGCATCTATGATTCATCTATGATCCATCTTTGATGCATCTATGATGCATCAATGATCCATCCTTTGATGCATCTATGATGCATCTATGATGCATCTATGATTCATCTATGATGCATCAATGATCCATCTTTGATGCATCAATGATCCATCTTTGATGCATCTATGATGCATCAATGATCCATCTTTGATGCATCTATGATGCATCTATGATTCATCTATGATGCATTAATGATCCATCTTTGATGCATTAATGATCCATCTTTGATGCATCTATGATGCATCAATGATCCATCTTTGATGCATCTATGATGCATCTATGATTCATCTATGATGCATCTATGATTCATCTATGATGCATCAATGATCCATCTTTGATGCATCTATGATGCATCAATGATCCATCTTTGATGCATCTATGATGCATCTATGATTTATCTATGATGCATCAATGATCCATCTTTGATGAATCTATGATGCATCAATGATCCATCCTTTGATGCATCTATGATGCATCTATGATTCATCTATGATGCATCAATGATCCATCTTTGATGCATCTATGATGCATCAATGATCCATCTTTGATGCATCTATGATGCATCAATGATCCATCTTTGATGCATCTATGATGCATCTATGATCCATCTTTGATGCATCTATGATGCATCTATGATTCATCTATGATGCATCAATGATCCATCTTTGATGCATCTATGATGCATCAATGATCCATCTTTGATGCATCTATGATGCATCAATGATCCATCTTTGATGCATCTATGATGCATCTATGATTCATCTATGATGCATCAATGATCCATCTTTGATGCATCTATGATGCATCAATGATCCATCCTTTGATGCATCTATGATGCATCTATGATTCATCTATGATGCATCTATGATTCATCAATGATCCATCTTTGATGCATCTATGATGCATCAATGATCCATCCTTTGATGCATCTATGATGCATCTATGATTCATCTATGATGCATCAATGATCCATCTTTGATGCATCTATGATGCATCAATGATGCATCTATGATTCATCTATGATGCATCAATGATCCATCTTTGATGCATCTATGATGCATCAATGATCCATCTTTGATGCATCAATGATCCATCTTTGATACATCTATGATGCATCTATGATTCATCTATGATGCACCAATGATCCATCTTTGATGCATCTATGATGCATCAATGATCCATCTTTGATGCATCTATGATGCATCTATGATTCATCTATGATGCATCAATGATCCATCTTTGATGCATCTATGATGCATCAATGATCCATCTTTGATGCATCTATGATTCATCTATGATGCATCAATGATCCATCTTTGATGCATCTATGATGCATCAATGATCCATCTTTTGATGCATCTATGATGCATCTATGATTCATCTATGATGCATCAATGATCCATCTTTGATGCATCTATGATGCATCAATGATCCATCTTTGATGCATCTATGATGCATCAATGATCCATCTTTGATGCATCTATGATGCATCTATGATTCATCTATGATGCATCAATGATCCATCTTTGATGCATCTATGATGCATCAATGATCCATCTTTGATGCATCTATGATACATCTATGATTCATCTATGATGCATCAATGATCCATCTTTGATTCATCTATGTTCCATCTATGATGCATCTTTGATGCATCTATGTTCCATCTATGATGCATCTATGCGCCATCTATGATGCATCTTTGATCCATATATGATGCATCTATGTTCCATTTTTGATGCATCTATGCACTATCTATGATGCGATTCGTCTATGATGCATCAATGATCCATCTTTGATTCATCTATGATGCATCAATGATCCATCTTTGATGCATCTATGATTCATCTATGATGCATCAATGATCCATCTTTGATGCATCTATGATGCATCTATGATTCATCTATGATGCATCAATGATCCATCTTTGATGCATCATAAATGAATCATAGATGCATCATAGATGCATCAATGATCCATCAATATGTGATCAAATCGCAATCAAATACCATCGAAGTCTTCGCCGCAGTCCTTGGAGACCGGGGAATTGTCAATTCTTTTTCATCTTTCTTCTTGCTAGCTTCTTGATTGTGTGTAGTGTTGTAGTGTGGGTGAATGTGTGATTTGTATTATGAGTGTTATTTTGTAGGAAATTTATGTTCTTCTAGATATTCTGTAATTGTGTAATAAGGTCGATTTAAGAGGTATTGTTTCAGCTGTTTTTTGAAGTTAGAGAGCAAGTTTATGTCTTTTAGTTTGTTGGGTAAGATGTTGTATAGTTTTATTCCCATGTAATTTGGTGTTTTGCTGGTTTTCGTTAGTCTGTGTTGGTTTAGATTGAAGTTTGATTTTACTCTGAGGTTGTGTTCGTGACAGTTTATTCTGAGTTGAGGTGGGTTTGATTTGATAAAGAGGATGGTTTCGTAAAGATATAAGGATGTTAAGGTGAGGATCTGGTTTTTGACAAAGAGAGGTTTACAGTGTTCTTCCCGATCAACTTGTTCCAGGATTCTGATGGCTTTTTTCTGTTGTACTAGTATTTTTTTCAGGTCGGTTTCATTGGCAGAGCCCCATGCAATTATGCCATATCTAATGTGTGAGTAGAAGAGAGCGTGGTATGCCGTTTTGCAGATCTCTTTGTTTGTGATTTTCCTGATTCTCCTTTGTAACAGTTTGACTAATTTGACCAACTGCCAGCAAGTTTGCTCCAGACTAGCTCAATGGGCGGGGTGCGATGTGTCTTAGGCCATTGAGGTGTTACACTACGATGGATAGTATTTAATTGAAAGGGCGCCACCTTGTGATATGGGCAAGTTGACTGTCGATTGTCACAAGGAACCAATCTCCCAGTAGTGTTGCCTATAGTTGTGGTAAGCAGGGTAAACCTAACACCTGTGATGTCAATTAACCATACTCTACATTGACTTGAGTTGCCCTAACCATTTACCTAATCGATAAATACCTAAATTTTATTTGTCACCAACTTACCCAAAATGCTTAAGAACTATAGTAGCTATAGAGATTTGCTATACTAATTAGACCCAAATAGAAACTAACTGGACTATCAAATAAAAATCCAAATGTGTCTGATAAGCTCTATTTATCTCAAGATACGAATGCCCTGATAACAAATCAAGTTGAAGTTTATACAGTTAAATGAGCAAATGTAATTTAAATCAACATCAGTTTCAAAAGCAATATGAGAACAGTACTTAATAATTAAATTTTCTAATCAATAATCCGTAATCAATAGTCAAGAATCAATAATCAATATTCAGAGATAATCCGAATTATTAATCTGAAATCAATAATCAATAATCGGCACTCAATAATCAATAATAATCAATTTACCATAATCATAAAAATTCAATATTCAAAATCAATATTCAGCAATAATTAATAAGTAACCCTTAATCAATAATCAATAATAATCCCTCAAACAGGATCCATCTTAAATCTACAAAATGGTACATAATGACGGTGGCCACCGGAACACCTATAACAGACAACATACAAAGCACAAAATATTACAATATACAACGATACAAATAGATCCGTAGGTCCTGGCTGTCCCACGACGATTCACTAGCCACTGTCCAAGTGTCCGTTGCACAGGAGATAAATAATCGTAAAGTCACTCACCAAATGTAGACTTCTCATTCAGTCCACATGGCTTACATCTCAACCCGCTTAATCTGAATAAACCAATGTAATAAACAACCCCTACAGTGAACGTGACCACCCCATAGAGGCTGCATTAAATGGGATTGTATTATGATGATTTTATTTCAGTTTTAAAGGAAGTATTGCAAAGAAATATTTAATTTGGTTTTTTTATTAATAGTTTTTCAAGGTTAATTGTTGCTGTAAGTGAGACACTTTGTATGTTAGGTTTCTACAAATAAGATGTTTTCCGTGCGATTTGTAAAATAAGTTATGCAGGCGTTTTGCTAAGACAGTAGTTTATTACTATTTAACGCTATTTTAATTGGAAATAACACCTATTTAAACTTCTTAAATGTCTTGGATGAGTAATCTGGAACCAAGAACTTTTCATTTCGTTGTAATATGTATTTAATGTGAAATTATACTACACACTCTTTGTACATTTTTCAAGCAATTTAGCACGCTTTTTTAATCACAAAAAATCATTCATAAATATAATTTTTCGTTTTTAAACACTTACTTGTCCATGCACGTTACTTATTAATTTACAATTTATTTTTTACCTATTCACTTAAAAAATACGTTTCAATAGAAAGTGTTTACTTTATCACACTTTCTAGTATTTATTTCTAGTACTTATGTAGTATTATCAACATAAACAAATGTCCTCCTTTGAAAAACAAAGTTATAATTTTTTCTTTGTTTTGGACATAAATGTGTGACCTTACTTCACATCAAATTGTCCTGATATCATAAATGTATTGGAGCAAATGTCTATGTCGATAAATTCTAGTAAGTTTTTTATTTCACATAAACAGCAACGTAAATATAATTTTATTGCTGTACACCCGGAGTTTTTTTAGCCAAATTTACTTCTACAGCTTAAATATGAGCTTTAGTCACGCCTTAGCAATGTAGGAAGCCAAAAGGCACAATGAGAATATAATTGGACTCAGTAATGATGACATACTTGACATTGGCGCTACTATGCCAAGACCGGGCTTACTGGTAATGTGTATAATAAAGTACTGTTAAAGAGTCATATTCTTTGAGCCAACTATAGTACTCAGACTAAATTGCATATAACAAATTAAAGGTTATAATCTTAATAATACAATACAGTACTTAATGAGGAATAAATCGGACGGAATGAGTTTCATTATATGATTATTGTTCATTAAGGTATATATTCTGTACACATTGTGAGGAAATAGTACAGTTTTACAAATTATTTGCTGATCATTGAAAATTCTCGAATAGTTTTTTCGTCTTTCATGTTGCTAGTTATTGACCTGAGAAGGACAAATGTTTGTCTTTTGTTAAGACAATACAAAACTATGTCTGTCTACATCTCTAATACTGAATAGAACAATGCATCCAAATGATGACCTCCTCTGGAGTTGGCATTGGGGAAATATGACCGAATAAATAAACGAAGCAAACATTAACAGACGCATGGACAGTTAACAGCATGGGCCGTTAATTTTACAGATAATCAAAATTTTCGTCAATTTATATTATTCCAACAGCCTTTCATGGTCTAGTTATTTTAAATGTTGAAGCCCCTTCCCTAGTTAGTGTTCAAAGGTTTGCCTTGCACAATATTTCAAAACTCTATAAGTCATTGATCTTGTTTGTAGAAAATAAAGAGTTTTTAGTGTTTTTTGTCCCTATGCATAAATCTTTTTGTAACAAACTTGAAATCCTTTATAGTTCGAACCTCCAAAGCTAAAAGATACTGGTGGAAATTCTGATGGGTGGAACAAGCCTGATATGTACAGTGAAGCTTATCATCTATTCGCCCAAATAACATTGACTCCACAAATATTGTTCCAATTAAAAACTTATTTATAAATTCAATATTATAATTGCAACGTCACGGCTGGTTATCAAGAATGTGGTTTTTGTGTGTAGTTTACAGTAGTACTGCATATTTTCTATTATTTATACAGAAAATCAATAGTGTTTGGGTTAGCATGCCTCTTACAAATGACACCGTAGTAAAATGAAACTATTATTTTTAAAATGATCCTTCGAACCCGTAATATATTAATTTAAAAAAGTATGATTCTATATTAAAAATTAACGGTATTCGTTTTTTTGTAGTTTTTTTGTTGTTTTAAAATTCAGGTATGAATTTTATGGGAAACTTGATTAAGGAGCAAAGTCAGGATGCTTCATGAGCCTTATCATTATACATTATTGGATTATATTTGTACCTGTTACGATTTTTGTAAACATTATAATAACTTTACATTTTATCTTCTTGTTTACATATTGTGTTAAACCCAACATCTCTTCTGTAAGTTCTGTCCCAACATTCTCTATGTAAAAGAAAACCAGTATTACAAGTAGCCACTTTACCTATAGGTCATAGTCCTAGATCATAATCAATCAAACATGAGAGAAAAATTATATTCGCTAAAAATTCAACTTCCTTCGATTTTAACCGTACAATTTTATAGATTAGATGGAAATCTAATACGAATAATTATTAAAATAACTTAAGAGTACAGGGTGTCCACAATATCTTATAAACGATTATATAGTTTTCGATGATGGAAACATGCTTAAATTACAATTTATTTCATAAATAATATTTATGAATAATATTTTCTCGTAATATTTCAAAAATAATATTATTCTTGCCTACAATTTATTGGTAAATCGATCTATAAAATTTAACCTTATAGAAAATATTTTTTAATAAAAGTTTATTCATAATACAAAGTTCATGTAAAGTGTCCTGTCTACGTCATAATGTGAAAACTAAATAGTTTCCGGTGAATGGAGAAATGAACTACCCCAAGTATAAACAAAAAAAGGACGCGTTGCAGCACTTAACCCTTATTTTGGCAATAAATAACTAGGGATGGGTAAATTCTAAAGAAATCTGAAAACGATAATCATCACTCTTTAACCATCAATTTACCACGGCTTAGGAAGCGTATACTTTTAGTAAAAGGGGTTAGCTTGATCTAGCTAAATAAATAAGATTTAGTTACGAACTAGGCAATTTATATTGCAATGATGACCTAAACGGTGTATTTCTATTTCATAAGTGTTTTTATAAATGTAAACAAATAAATTATAATGCTGGATATTACACGGAACAGGATCAAACTCGGCATTCCTAGAAAACTTTATCGTTTTATATTCTAAATAAAAAGTGGAAGTAGTTTTTCTTTTGCGTATCTTTGAAAGCATTAGGCTAATTACAACTTTCATATTCTTCAGAATCAAAGATTGGTCTATATACTAATACGTTGTTTTCAATTATTAAAAAAGATTTAAGAATTTCGGGTTTAAATTCAATGGTGGAAATGCATAAGTTCCATAGCTTAATGAAAAAAACCATACATCAATGTTTACAATTACTTATTGGAATTAACAGTAAAATAAAATAAATATAATTTTTATTATGACAATAATTTTTGTGATAATGTTTACCTCACTGGTAAAGTAAATAAATGATTTTTTTTTATGACATTGAATATGTTTCTTTACGAAAAAACGTGCCTAAATTAACTCACAGTTTACCCTCAGTTGTAAAAAACAGGATTGTCTGGTGTGGGATTATTCTTGGAAAGCAAATACAGGATGACGTTTGACAACTTTACTTTCAGGGTCGTTTATTTTATGTGCAGTTGGTATAAACAGGTGTTTTTTTTTACTCTCAAAAGTATGCACGTTCAATTTGTAAAAAAATACTAGTTAAGTTACAATTACCTCAAGATTTAAGTTTTATTGCAAGAAAAGCAACAAGGATAACGGTTTTGGCATTATTTCGTTGGAATTTAGCAATTATACGAGTAGTTGTTATTAGCTACCATTTACTATCGTGAAGATATTAACTTTAGGGCTGCCTTATTTTATAATAATGATTTTAATGTATTATAATGTCAATCAATAGAATACGTAACTTATTAATGTTACTATTGTGCATGATTACATTATTACATTATTGTCGTAAAACTTACATTTAAACGTTTTCAGGTGATTGCAATTGTTAACCTAAATGATCAGTTAACAGCAGAACCAGGGTGTGTAAGAGATTGTGAGTAATTTTATTGATATATTTAAAATATGTACCACTACTTAACTTTTGTCACCATAACACATAACGTTTCAACTTACGTGTTGTGCGAACTATTCTTGATATCGTCTTTGACTATTAATACAACACTGACTTCTGCCGATTACATGATGGTTTTTACCAAGTAAAACTGATGGAATGACTTATTATGAGCTATAGCAACTGTTGTGACCCAGCAACTATGTCAGTAACAAAAAATAAGGTACAAATTAGATTTTTAGACACTAGCGCAATCTGTGAATGGCTCACACAACTACATTCTTTTTTAGTAAAAAATTGGCGACAGCTGATCCATATGAATGGGATATCTTCTTCTGTATCCAATAGTCAATGATATCGTATAGCATAATCTGCATGATTCGATGACATCATGTGTACATTTTTCTTTGAAGTTAAAATTCTTTAGTTAGACGACAAATAGTTTAATAAATTCTGTTACAGCCGTTTGCGTAAACTGTATCGCTCTTGAAGTGATTTCACCTTATTTAATAAAACATATAATTAGTGCATTTATAACAGTTTTGATGTTATGAACCTTCGTAGCCTTCGTTTGGGGTTGTAAATAACTTTATATTTATGCTAATTTTAACGTGTTTTATTTATTTATTTATTTATTTATTTATTTATTTATTTATTTATTTATTTATTTATTTATTTATTTATTTATTTATTTATTTATTTATTTATTTATTTATTTATTTATTTATTTATTCATATTATACAATATAAAGGCAAAACTTGTAATAAATAATGATATTTACAAGAACGTTGAGTTTATAACTAAGCTAACAATTAGATAGGTCATTTTACTAAATATTTATTACATTTGACTCATTCTAAATTTTCAGCAACCGCCGATGATACCTGGTGCAGCATTATCTTTGGGTGCTTGAAAGTATTTGTGGCCATAGGACTACTATATGGCGTGTATACGGTAAGAAATGTCTTAGTTACTCATTTGTCATTTGTTACTCAATACCTGTTTTCGTTAGTTCTGCTGCTCACCTGCAGTACCACCTAATGTGGACTCTCGAAAAATACACTGCTTGCGTTTTTACATATCACAGTAAACAAAATTTTGGAATAAATTTCTGTAGACATTTAGTGCGATCGCCAGCGGGAAATTCGCCTTGCAGTAGTTGATACGACTCCTGTGGAGGGCGTATCGGTTCGGTAGTGGATGTACAGGTGACGAGCCGTAAGCACTTTTCGTGTGCCTGCAAGTCTACGTTGTACCTGCATTGAAAGATGACATTTCATTAACAGTGTGAGAACATTAAGTTCTGTGCTTCACCTAAAAGAAAAACCACCTAGTGAAACTATTGAATTGTTAATTCATGCTTTATTGTTGAAGAGGCGATGAAGAAAAGTCGAGTTTATGAGTGGCACAAACGGTTTCGTGAAGGCCGTGAAAGCATTGACGATGTCCCTAGTCGTGGACGTCCTTCAACATCAGTCAATGACGTAAACATTATTGGACGTAAACATTATTGGACGTAAACATTATTGGACGTAAACATTATTGGACGTAAACATTATTGGACGTAAACATTATTGGACGTAAACATTATTGGACGTAAACATTATTGAGCGAGTACGTCGAGAAATGGGCGATGCATATCCATAGTTGTTTGATTAATTGTACAAAATTGTAGGTAGTGACGAAACAGGGTGTTATATCTACGACTCTCCAAGTTTGGTTAGGAAAAATTCATCTTTATTGGACTTAAAATTTAAAATGGTGGCCATTTAAATTTTTTAAACTTTAATTACTGAAAAATGGCTGGTGTTATAAAAAGGTTTCAATGATACTTTTATTTAGAATATTTAATTCCCTATCAAACGATACCAATTTTAAGAAGATCGAAGAAGAAATAGCTAAAATATTACGATTTTTAGTTGTAAAATGGGGTAGAAAAGGCTAAGCTAGTCAGTTTTGCCCCATTTTACAACTAAAAATTCTAATATTTCAGCTATTTCTTATTCGATCTTCTTGAACTTGAGATCGTTTGATTGTGAATTAAAAAATGCTAAATAAAAGTATTCTTAATGAAATGTATAATTTAATTTACAAGTTCAACAAGGCCAATAAATAATTTTTTTTTTTATTTATGTAAATTTAATATACATTTCATTATTAATTGCCAAATATCTCCAATATAATTTATAAAAGTATTCTTGAAATTTTTTCATAAACTTAGCCATTTTTTGTAATTTAAGTTTAAAAAATTAAAATGGCCATTTTTAAATTTTAAGTCGAATCAAGATAAATTATATTCCTAACAAGGGTCTCTTCTACCTTAACATAAATACCAAGTTTCATAAAGATCGGTTGAAAAAATTCCAAAATAAAAATGTTTATGTAAAAAATATAAAATGGCAGAAATCTGGTTAACAAAGCGATTTTGGAAAAAATTGTTGTTCTTGATTTTCTCTTTATTTTGACCCAAGGAATCACTACGTAAAATATGTCCCCACCTTTTTTGAACACCCTGTATTTATTGTTACATTCATTGCATCATATAAATGTTCTTATATTTATTTTTGACCCCGTTAGACGTATGAAATTATTTAACAAGAAAACTTACAGTATAAATATGAAGTTACACGAATTTATGAAGTACAAACCAAATTTTTTACCTGGGTTAAAGTGTTTGCATAAATATTATTTTAATACATCTGAAATATTTCCAGTACGACAGAACAACCGTACACTT
>NW_026542685.1:367845-397534 GCF_028750875.1 Macrosteles quadrilineatus | reverse complement strand
CATCCAATATAGAAACAATAGTTACAAATAACCAGAACCAATTACTGGACATTGTAGTTACCAGTTTTCCTATCCTACTGTTAAAATATGAACCTCATTTTAATATGAGTTGGTGAGTTCATGCCCGGTAACATGAATGTAATAATGGTTCTAAATGTATTTATCTTATTTTATGGTAGATTTCACTATGTGTGCTTACTCTATGGTAAAATTCTTTGAGATCATTTAATATTTAACACACTTAGATTAGTGAATAAATCATCAAAGTGCGATATAAATATGCTGGGTGAAACGTATTAAAACTTGCTTCCAGTTTATCTATTAAAGGATTGTCAAACGTCTCGGTTTTGCTAACTATGACCTGGTGTCCCGAAAAGGGCTCTTAAGACCATAAGATGACAATACATAAAGTTTGGACTATTGACTGTGATGTGAATTTATGCATACTTTGTCATACAAATTTTACACTATAGTATTTTTACGAGTTCTGACTGTGACTGTGATGTGAATTTGTGTGTATTTCATCACATAAATTTCACTCTATTTTCACTCATTTCACACCACTATTATGATGTGCTGTGCCTGCATGAGTGTGTTGAGCCATGAATATCATAGACTACCAAGCTATAAGGACGTATGCTAGAACTGATCTAACCTCTACCAAACCCTGAATATGAGCCTGGAGGCACAGACTTTGGACCAAGGATCAATAATTGTAAATAGACAAACCTGTGTGATAGGATATAGAACACTGAAAAATAAAAATGTTAGAAACTTTAGTCTTTTACTTATTTACCCTTATCACCCTCTGTTTTGGAGGAAACTGCCTTACAACCAACATTATGAAGATTGCATTAATACTCATGATCTTGGTCATTATAAAATTTATCAAACATAAATCCGTATTTGCCATTATTCATAGACCTTTCCTTGTCTATTATGAAAAAGATATCCAACACTGGTGGTAAAGACTTTTATATTGATGAAATGAAAAGTCATTATTAATATGATTGTTAAATATAAGGTTTAAAATTTATATTGCCTTGTTTGGATAATATTAGAAAATGTATGTTATCGCATAAATGTTTGCGTACTTTCTAAGTAAAAGCAGTTAATATTTTTATGTTGACCCATTGAGAGAAATTGTATACTATTTGTACTATAAAAAGTCTATTCATGCATATCAGTCCAGTAAAAGTTCTGTTACAATCCAGTCATAGGTCAGTCTCAATTGCATCCATAGTTTCTCAGTCAACCTGTCAGTCATTTGGTTACAGTCTGTTTTCTAACTCTTTATTAACCAATATTGCATAACATTTTTTATTTAAAACACAATATTCTATAAAATTTTCATTGGCCAGTTGTTGTTGATTGTTATAAACAGTACTTGATATACAAACACATACGTTGTCATCAGTCAGGCGTCCAAACAATTAAAAAATATCGTTGAGAAGAAATCGGTTGTTGTATTTAACAACATAAAGGTCGATTCACAAACGGTATGTAATAGTTTAATCATGTCACAGTGTATACAACAACTGACTGTGACTGTGATGTGAATTTGATTAGTTGTGTGAAATGTGTGAAAATAGTGTGAAATTTTTGAAACTGCTTCCAGTTTATATGTTGTCATTAAGCAAGCGTTTAAAAATCCAACAATATCGTTGAGAAGAAACCAGCTGTTGTATTTGACGACATAAAAATCAATTCACACATAACACGTCACAGTTCAATCACATCAGTTACGACACCGTGTATACACCAACTGACTGTGACTGTGATGTGAATTTGTGTGTACTTCGTCACACAAATTTTACACAAATTTCACACATATTTCACACATTTCACACAAATATCATGATAGTTGTGTGAAATGTGTGAAATATGTGTGAAATTTGTGTAAAATTTGTGTGACGAAGTACACACAAATTCACATCACAGTCACAGTCAGTTGGTGTATACACGGTGTCGTAACTGATGTGATTGAACTGTGACGTGTTATGTGTGAATTGATTTTTATGTCGTCAAATACAACAGCTGGTTTCTTCTCAACGATATTGTTGGATTTTTAAACGCTTGCTTAATGACAACATATAAACTGGAAGCAGTTTCAAAAATTTCACACTATTTTCACACATTTCACACAACTAATCAAATTCACATCACAGTCACAGTCAGTTGTTGTATACACTGTGACATGATTAAACTATTACATACCGTTTGTGAATCGACCTTTATGTTGTTAAATACAACAACCGATTTCTTCTCAACGATATTTTTTAATTGTTTGGACGCCTGACTGATGACAACGTATGTGTTTGTATATCAAGTACTGTTTATAACAATCAACAACAACTGGCCAATGAAAATTTTATAGAATATTGTGTTTTAAATAAAAAATGTTATGCAATATTGGTTAATAAAGAGTTAGAAAACAGACTGTAACCAAATGACTGACAGGTTGACTGAGAAACTATGGATGCAATTGAGACTGACCTATGACTGGATTGTAACAGAACTTTTACTGGACTGATATGCATGAATAGACTTTTTATAGTACAAATAGTATACAATTTCTCTCAATGGGTCAACATAAAAATATTAACTGCTTTTACTTAGAAAGTACGCAAACATTTATGCGATAACATACATTTTCTAATATTATCCAAACAAGGCAATATAAATTTTAAACCTTATATTTAACAATCATATTAATAATGACTTTTCATTTCATCAATATAAAAGTCTTTACCACCAGTGTTGGATATCTTTTTCATAATAGACAAGGAAAGGTCTATGAATAATGGCAAATACGGATTTATGTTTGATAAATTTTATAATGACCAAGATCATGAGTATTAATGCAATCTTCATAATGTTGGTTGTAAGGCAGTTTCCTCCAAAACAGAGGGTGATAAGGGTAAATAAGTAAAAGACTAAAGTTTCTAACATTTTTATTTTTCAGTGTTCTATATCCTATCACACAGGTTTGTCTATTTACAATTATTGATCCTTGGTCCAAAGTCTGTGCCTCCAGGCTCATATTCAGGGTTTGGTAGAGGTTAGATCAGTTCTAGCATACGTCCTTATAGCTTGGTAGTCTATGATATTCATGGCTCAACACACTCATGCAGGCACAGCACATCATAATAGTGGTGTGAAATGAGTGAAAATAGAGTGAAATTTATGTGATGAAATACACACAAATTCACATCACAGTCACAGTCAGAACTCGTAAAAATACTATAGTGTAAAATTTGTATGACAAAGTATGCATAAATTCACATCACAGTCAATAGTCCAAACTTTATGTATTGTCATCTTATGGTCTTAAGAGCCCTTTTCGGGACACCAGGTCATAGTTAGCAAAACCGAGACGTTTGACAATCCTTTAATAGATAAACTGGAAGCAAGTTTTAATACGTTTCACCCAGCATATTTATATCGCACTTTGATGATTTATTCACTAATCTAAGTGTGTTAAATATTAAATGATCTCAAAGAATTTTACCATAGAGTAAGCACACATAGTGAAATCTACCATAAAATAAGATAAATACATTTAGAACCATTATTACATTCATGTTACCGGGCATGAACTCACCAACTCATATTAAAATGAGGTTCATATTTTAACAGTAGGATAGGAAAACTGGTAACTACAATGTCCAGTAATTGGTTCTGGTTATTTGTAACTATTGTTTCTATATTGGATGAATCACTGCAATATACTAGTTCAACCTGACTGACCCCTCTCTATGAATTGCCTGATGACCATGTTACCTCTGATGATCACTCTTGCATACTTGATATTTCTACCATAGAACTTTCACATTCTAATTCGTCATTAGGTCTCTATGGAAATGCCCACCTCTATATTTACACCCTCAGGTATATAGCACAATATCAGCTTCCTTTGTTATTGAATCCTGTAATTTAGCATGGTCTCATTGCTTTTACATATATGAAATACAGAAATTATGTTCATACAATAATATAGATCTATAGTTTCCAGTTAATAATGTAAATGTTGTATCTCTATGTTTCAAATGTTATGCAATTAATAATTTAATCATCTGTTAGTTCAAAAATGTGATTCAAATCAATGTAAATAAACTAGTGACAAAATAAGGCTCATTTTTCAACTTACATTTATTTAACCATTTATTTCAATATATACACTTACAATACATAACAGTAAAATAAACAACAAAATGGCTTATTTTATAATTTATATGTTTTTGAAAATGAGTAAAGAACAACAGAGCTTGTAAGTTACAATACCAATGAGGGATGACAGTGCATTATGTTGTATTGGTTTTCCAGGTTATTGTTTAACAAGAAACTCCTTCTCATATCGATTGCTCAACAAATAAAATCTTTATCCACCACTATCATGGTCTTCGTTTTATCACTTTAACTAAATCGATATGTCTCGATGTAAATGGCATCCCCACTATGATTAATTCCTGTAAACACAATGCATATCTATAAACTTACCCAAAACAATCCCAATAATTATAGCAACTTTCATTGCTCACTAAAATGCAATTGTTTGTAGCTACCCTTCACAATTACTTTCTCTTCTTTGCATAAAGTAGTTTTCATCTTTATTTTGTATTTTCATCAAAGAGTACATTCACTAAAAGAGTCTTATGTATACAAACAATTTATATACAATATTCCAAGTAAAGGTTGTTCCAGCCTGGAAGTATACAACATGGTCGTCAGGGCCTTTAGAGTTTGCATTTTCATCTATTTTTTTATTACAGTCTGAGGCTCTGGCTGGATATCTCATCATGATTGTAGAAAGTCAATGCTCCCTACTTCTACTTTGACCACCAAATAGACCCCCAACATGACATAATAATGCAATGACATAATAATTTGTTATTATCGTTGCTAAGTTAAACTACCAACTACGATTAGCAAGATGTGGGATTGTGTGTTGTGCCATGCTAATTTACCAAACACATATTAATCAGCACAAAGTACAATAACACATAATAGTTCAATGGATCTATGCTGATATTGGTGATAGGGGTTGAGCTCATCACAACCCAAACTTCCGATTAAAGAGGCATCGCATCCGACATTAATTTTAAGTCCTAAACTGAAGATTACAATTTGCTTATGTTCAGAGGCAAAGTGGATACCATCTAGCATCTTAGGAATGAGCTGGTCACAACTAAAAAGAAAACCCAGTCTTTGCACCACACATAAACTGTACACAATTCACCACTTGGGACAAGAAGCAAGCCTGCAATGATACTGTGGAGCAGGACTGAGTTTAAATAATGATTCCAAGTTCTCACGTAAGGTAAAATATAATTTCGGCACGAAATATTTGCCTGATTCCTCGGTAATACATGTTTCAAGACGCTAAAATAGTTGAGTAAAAAACATATTTTTTCAATTTTTCACAAATATTTAATCCAAACTAGAAAAAATCCAATATTTTACCAGAGGTCCCAACACTATGTGTTTCTTGCCATTTAAGGTGATTCCAGCAACACATTATATTTATAAATATTTCAAACCAACTGGTACAAATCTCACATGATACAGACATTAATATGGATTGAAAATATTTTTGGAGTTGGACATTTATATAGAAATGTATAAATAAGCACGATTTTTTAAAAAGTGGCTTAAAATCTCCCCATGTTATTCTCATATAGGTAAAACACCAAAAACACCTCTTTATCCTATTCTATCTATTTGCTTGAGATACAGTAAATAAACATATTTAGGCACACTACATTGATTTCAACTTTTGATATAAAACAATAATACAGGGTAAAAATTTAAAAATCTAAAACTTATATGAATACCATTTGGTAAATAAATTAAATGGTTCCATTTGTATGACAATGTATTATAACATAATATCAGTGTTGGTAATGGTTACAAACTCCATGCATTACTGGTGTGACTTTATCGTTTTAAAATGCTTATTTCTCAAAAACTGCTTGAGATACGACAAATGGTTAAATTTAGGTACACTATGTTAGTTCCAACTTTTAAACAACAAAAAACAATAATACAACATAAAAATCAAATACTATTTTAACATTATTTTAAATGAGTACAAATAAATCAAACAGTTATCATGAAAATGTTATAAGTCTATACTTAATTCCATTATTTTAAAAGTCCATTATTAAATATTCTAAATTTGTGATTTAATCACCAGACATCCCTATAACTCAAAAGAATTATATTATTTTATATGAGTACAAATAAATCAAACCATTTTCATTTGTATGCCAATGCATTGTAATATAATAATAGCATTAGTAAATAAAGGTCTGATTTATTGTTTAAAAATACTTATATCTAAAAAAAAGGCTTGATATACAACAAAACAGCTAAAATTCCAGCAACCAAAATAGCCTTCAACATAATAATACAGCATAAAAAGTTAAACAATTTAAAACCATTTACCAGTTTCTTTTGTATGTAAATGTGCTATAATATAATTTCAACAATAGCAATAGTTTCAAACTCTAGGTATTACCAGCACGGCACTGTCGGGGGCATGACGATGTTCAAAGTGATGCGCCTTCTATCACTTACATGTTTGTCTAGCTTCTAAAAAAAATATTTATAGCATAAAATTTATATATTAAAATTCTACATAAACTACTGTTTAATACAATATAAATATAATTTAATTTATGCCACTGTATAATTATTAATTAAGGAAAATATAAAAAGGTTACTCAAAGCAAACATGAAAAAGTAAGTAAGCGAGGATTTTTTTTATTTTTCGGTCAGAGAAAAACTTTCAGTGGAAGAAGTATAGATGATTAGATGTTCCTCAATTTTTGTTTCTAACATTTTTTCATAAGACTTTTAGTTTGTCATCGCTGGGGATCAGAAGTAACCTATGGGTCGGGAGGGCGTCCGAGTTCACGTGCCGAGAGCTGGGTTTTAAAAAAAGTGGTCAAAAAAAGCTCTTCATTTCCAGGCTTGTTTTTTCAGTATTAATAACATTTTTTAACCAAAAAATGCCCCCATATAGCCTCTAAAACACCAAAAATAGGGTAAAACCATCATATTTTACCTATTTTGGGTGTTTTTTCGCCAAAAAAATTCAAAAGTCCTAGGTCCAAAAACGCCGAAAGTGGGGTCATATTCTGGTATTATATCTACTTATTTCTAAGAGATTGGAATCTTGTTAAATAAAGATTCAATATGAACTCAAGTACAACGGTATATGACCGATATTTGTTATTATTAAAAATAAAACGTACTGTATTTGCTTATTGAGGGAAAATATAAATCCTGAATTGTATAACTTTGTGGCCACTGTCAGATACACTAATAAATTATGTTTAATAAAACTATATTGTTTACGACAGGGGGAGTGAGCTGGTCTAGTGGTTAGAGCCCGCAAAATCACCAATGGATTTTATCTGTGATAATGCCGCAACCCTTAGGCTCGTGCCTAGCTTCTAAGGACAAACACATAGTTTATTACAAGATTACTAGATTTTCTAGTCTTGACTATTTCTTTATAGCTGGAGTATTTTATAGTCTGGTTTAAGAGATTCATAATTTTGAATCAACACAAACCGATGACTTTATTATCGTTAAAAAGGAACTGTCTATACTCAAAAAAATCTGCTACTAAGTCTTCAACAAGTAAAGTTAGTAAGGTTAGTTAGGTAACACATCTCAATAACAAATTCCTAAACTAGAATATTGTCCAATAATTATTAACGTGGACTCAAGCATAGATACGTATTGCTATACGTAAAGACTACTCAGAATCCTTAGCAACAAGAATTCCATAGTTAATGACCATTGAGAAATGTTACCTGTGACATTGATTATATTACTTGATCAATGGTTAGTTTCAGTAGGGAGTCCTAACTAATGAAGTTGCGCTTTGGATGTTGGACCATTAATTAATGGTCTAGTCCAGGAAACTTGGCAACTCTATAGCCAACAGGCATGCCAACCTGGTGATCAATAGTGAGTAAATGGTATAACTGTCCAATTAACAAACCAATATTTGGTTGTTTGATATTGTCGCGGAATAGCAAACACGATCGTTTTATGGTTTGCTCAACTAAAATGTGACTTTTACAGAATGTTTCTAAATCGATAGGTTGGTAATAGATACCATGGTAAAGAATATTACAAAAATTAATTATTGGAACAAATAAATGTGCTTAGAGTCATGAATCATACGTAAGGTGATTCATTACCTAGCCTTCATAAAAGTTTAGATTAAGTAATAATAATTTGATCAGGAAAATCGTTATTTTCCGATGCATTATGTATCGTATTCTGTGCAGTCATAGGATAATCTTCTTATTTAAATACGATCCGGATTTCAATTGTGTCGAATTTGGATTCAATAAGAGTATTTGTATTTTGTAAATAAATAAAAAAACTGTCGTATCGAAATAATTATAAACGGAGTAATACACAAACAACCAAATCAAGGCTAGTTGCTGTTGATATTGATGATATGCAATGATAATTTCGTGATCATCAAAAACAGTTAGGATGAAACAAAATACACAAAATCTCGTCACTCGTCATGTCGAAGCTGTCACATAATTTCACGTCGCATCACTTGACGTTATACAGGAAATAGTATCTTAAAGAGTCCATTTTATAGTTTTTTGTTATGTAAATTCTTACACAACCATCCCAGCGTCTTTGGACTACGTCCTTCTTTATTCCGTAGTCTATTTCAGTCTAATAATGGATCGAGTGAGCCATCGCGTCTCAGACAATGGGATGGTAAAAGCTCCCGGAACTCTTTAAAAAGTAATTTAGCGTAATTCATGGATGTGGTTTGTTGGAGTAGTTTACAAAAACCTTTGGAAAACCATTAAGTAACCAAGCTTCTTAGTGTTGAAAATACAGCCAAGGTGTGACTGACGTGTAGTGTAATATATCGACAGACATGACATGACGGCCAAGTCTCTGGTAACTGACACTGCATCTCACTGGGACATCGCCCTGTAGTGGCAGCCACGTAACATGTTATATTTACCACCACAGTACCTGCAGCTATGTGATCGTCCAAGGTACAGTCTGAGTGTGTGACTGACGTGTAGTGTGATATATCGACAGACATAACATGACGGCCAAGTCTCCGGTAACTGACACTGTATCTCACTGGGACATCGCCCTGTAGTGGCAGCCACGTAACATGTTATATTTACCACCACAGTACCTGCAGCTATGTGATCGTCCAAGGTACAGTCTGAGTGTGTGACTGACGTGTAGTGTGATATATCGACAGACACGACATGACGGCCAAGTCTCTGGTAACTGACACTGCATCTCACTGGGACATCGCCCTGTAGTGGCAGCCACGTAACATGTTATATTTACCACCACAGTACCTGCAGCTATGTGATCGTCCAAGGTACAGTCTGTGTGTGTGACTGACGTGTAGTGTGATATATCGACAGACATGACATGACGGCCAAGTCTCCGGTAACTGACACTGTATCTCACTGGGACATCGCCCTGTAGTGGCAGCCACGTAACATGGTATATTTACCATCACAGTACCTGCAGCTATGTGATCGTCCAAGGTACAGTCTGTGTGTGACTGACGTGTAGTGTGATATATCGACAGACATGACATGATGGCCAAGTCTCCGGAAACTGACACTGTATCTCACTGGGACATCGCCCTGTAGTGGCAGCCACGTAACATGTTATATTTACCACCACAGTACCTGCAGCTATGTGATCGTCCAAGGTACAGTCTGTGTGTGACTGACGTGTAGTGTGATATATCGACAGACATGACGTGACGGCCAAGTCTCTGGTAACTGACACTGCATCTCACTGGGACATCGCGCTGTAGTGGCAGCCACGTAACATGTTATATTTACCACCACAGTACCTGCAGCTATGTGATCGTCCAAGGTACAGTCTGTGTGTGACTGACGTGTAGTGTGATATATCGACAGACATGACGTGACGGCCAAGTCTCTGGTAACTGACACTGTATCTCACTGGGACATCGCCCTGTAGTGGCAGCCACGTAACATGTTATATTTACCACCACAGTACCTGCAGCTATGTGATCGTCCAAGGTACAGTCTGTGTGTGTGACTGACGTGTAGTGTGATATATCGACAGACATAACATGACGGCCAAGTCTCCGGTAACTGACACTGTATCTCACTGGGACATCGCCCTGTAGTGGCAGCCACGTAACATGTTATATTTACCACCACAGTACCTGCAGCTATGTGATCGTCCAAGGTACAGTCTGTGTGTGTGACTGACGTGTAGTGTGATATATCGACAGACATGACATGACGGCCAAGTCTCCGGTAACTGACACTGTATCTCACTGGGACATCGCCCTGTAGTGGCAGCCACGTAACATGTTATATTTACCACCACAGTACCTGCAGCTATGTGATCGTCCAAGGTACAGTCTGTGTGTGTGACTGACGTGTAGTGTGATATATCGACAGACATGACATGACGGCCAAGTCTCCGGTAACTGACACTGTATCTCACTGGGACATCGCCCTGTAGTGGCAGCCACGTAACATGGTATATTTACCATCACAGTACCTGCAGCTATGTGATCGCCCAAGGTACAGTCTGTGTGTGTGACTGACGTGTAGTGTGATATATCGACAGACATGACATGACGGCCAAGTCTCCGGTAACTGACACTGTATCTCACTGGGACATCGCCCTGTAGTGGCAGCCACGTAACATGTTATATTTACCACCACAGTACCTGCAGCTATGTGATCGTCCAAGGTACAGTCTGTGTGTGTGACTGACGTGTAGTGTGATATATCGACAGACATGACATGACGGCCAAGTCTCCGGTAACTGACACTGTATCTCACTGGGACATCGCCCTGTAGTGGCAGCCACGTAACATGGTATATTTACCATCACAGTACCTGCAGCTATGTGATCGTCCAAGGTACAGTCTGTGTGTGACTGACGTGTAGTGTGATATATCGACAGACATGACATGACGGCCAAGTCTCCGGAAACTGACACTGTATCTCACTGGGACATCGCCCTGTAGTGGCAGCCACGTAACATGTTATATTTACCACCACAGTACCTGCAGCTATGTGATCGTCCAAGGTACAGTCTGTGTGTGACTGACGTGTAGTGTGATATATCGACAGACATGACGTGACGGCCAAGTCTCTGGTAACTGACACTGCATCTCACTGGGACATCGCGCTGTAGTGGCAGCCACGTAACATGTTATATTTACCACCACAGTACCTGCAGCTATGTGATCGTCCAAGGTACAGTCTGTGTGTGACTGACGTGTAGTGTGATATATCGACAGACATGACGTGACGGCCAAGTCTCTGGTAACTGACACTGTATCTCACTGGGACATCGCCCTGTAGTGGCAGCCACGTAACATGTTATATTTACCACCACAGTACCTGCAGCTATGTGATCGTCCAAGGTACAGTCTGTGTGTGTGACTGACGTGTAGTGTGATATATCGACAGACATAACATGACGGCCAAGTCTCCGGTAACTGACACTGTATCTCACTGGGACATCGCCCTGTAGTGGCAGCCACGTAACATGTTATATTTACCACCACAGTACCTGCAGCTATGTGATCGTCCAAGGTACAGTCTGTGTGTGTGACTGACGTGTAGTGTGATATATCGACAGACATGACATGACGGCCAAGTCTCCGGTAACTGACACTGTATCTCACTGGGACATCGCCCTGTAGTGGCAGCCACGTAACATGTTATATTTACCACCACAGTACCTGCAGCTATGTGATCGTCCAAGGTACAGTCTGTGTGTGTGACTGACGTGTAGTGTGATATATCGACAGACATGACATGACGGCCAAGTCTCCGGTAACTGACACTGTATCTCACTGGGACATCGCCCTGTAGTGGCAGCCACGTAACATGGTATATTTACCATCACAGTACCTGCAGCTATGTGATCGCCCAAGGTACAGTCTGTGTGTGTGACTGACGTGTAGTGTGATATATCGACAGACATGACATGACGGCCAAGTCTCCGGTAACTGACACTGTATCTCACTGGGACATCGCCCTGTAGTGGCAGCCACGTAACATGTTATATTTACCACCACAGTACCTGCAGCTATGTGATCGTCCAAGGTACAGTCTGTGTGTGTGACTGACGTGTAGTGTGATATATCGACAGACATGACATGACGGCCAAGTCTCCGGTAACTGACACTGTATCTCACTGGGACATCGCCCTGTAGTGGCAGCCACGTAACATGGTATATTTACCACCACAGTACCTGCAGCTATGTGATCGTCCAAGGTACAGTCTGTGTGTGTGACTGACGTGTAGTGTGATATATCGACAGACATGACATGACGGCCAAGTCTCCGGTAACTGACACTGTATCTCACTGGGACATCGCCCTGTAGTGGCAGCCACGTAACATGGTATATTTACCATCACAGTACCTGCAGCTATGTGATCGTCCAAGGTACAGTCTGTGTGTGTGACTGACGTGTAGTGTGATATATCGACAGACATGACATGACGGCCAAGTCTCCGGTAACTGACACTGTATCTCACTGGGACATCGCCCTGTAGTGGCAGCCACGTAACATGTTATATTTACCACCACAGTACCTGCAGCTATGTGATCGTCCAAGGTACAGTCTGTGTGTGTGACTGACGTGTAGTGTGATATATCGACAGACATGACATGACGGCCAAGTCTCCGGTAACTGACACTGTATCTCACTGGGACATCGCCCTGTAGTGGCAGCCACGTAACATGTTATATTTACCACCACAGTACCTGCAGCTATGTGATCGTCCAAGGTACAGTCTGTGTGTGACTGACGTGTAGTGTGATATATCGACAGACATGACATGACGGCCAAGTCTCCGGAAACTGACACTGTATCTCACTGGGACATCGCCCTGTAGTGGCAGCCACGTAACGTGTTATATTTACCACCACAGTACCTGCAGCTATGTGATCGTCCAAGGTACAGTCTGTGTGTGACTGACGTGTAGTGTGATATATCGACAGACATGACATGACGGCCAAGTCTCCGGTAACTGACACTGTATCTCACTGGGACATCGCCCTGTAGTGGCAGCCACGTAACATGTTATATTTACCACCACAGTACCTGCAGCAATGTGATCGTCCAAGGTACAGTCTGTCTGTGTGACTGACATGAAGTGTGATATATCGACAGACATGACATGACGGCCAAGTCTCCGGTAACTGACACTGTATCTCACTGGGACATCGCCCTGTAGTGGCAGCCACGTAACATGTCATATTTACCACCACAGTACCTGCAGCTATGTGATCGTCCAAGGTACAGTCTGTGTGTGACTGACGTGTAGTGTGATATATCGACAGACATGACGTGACGGCCAAGTCTCTGGTAACTGACACTGCATCTCACTGGGACATCGCCCTGTAGTGGCAGCCACGTAACATGTTATATTTACCACCACAGTACCTGCAGCTATGTGATCGTCCAAGGTACAGTCTGTGTGTGACTGACGTGTAGTGTGATATATCGACAGACATGACATGACGGCCAAGTCTCCGGTAACTGACACTGTATCTCACTGGGACATCGCGCTGTAGTGGCAGCCACGTAACATGTTATATTTACCACCACAGTACCTGCAGCTATGTGATCGTCCAAGGTACAGTCTGTGTGTGACTGACGTGTAGTGTGATATATCGACAGACATGACATGACGGCCAAGTCTCCGGTAACTGACACTGTATCTCACTGGGACATCGCCCTGTAGTGGCAGCCACGTAACATGTTATATTTACCACCACAGTACCTGCAGCTATGTGATCGTCCAAGGTACAGTCTGTCTGTGTGACTGACATGAAGTGTGATATATCGACAGACATGACATGACGGCCAAGTCTCCGGTAACTGACACTGTATCTCACTGGGACATCGCCCTGTATGTGATCGTCTTTGTTTGAAATACTTTAGTTTCAAGAAATTTATCCTGAGGTTAATAATTTAAATGTCTA
Organism: Macrosteles quadrilineatus; assembly: GCF_028750875.1. Taxonomy (NCBI): domain Eukaryota; kingdom Metazoa; phylum Arthropoda; class Insecta; order Hemiptera; family Cicadellidae; genus Macrosteles; species Macrosteles quadrilineatus. Next base: position 383,508 of record NW_026542685.1, on the reverse strand, counting down.
ACTGAATATCGTCTAATTTAAAGAGGGTGGGTTTCATGAATGCCTAATATCATTAGTCAATGGTACAACTTCTTAAAATTATTATTTCTTTTGAAAATCAACTCAAACAACGGTTGATATCATCAATATTTTAAGTAAATCATAACATTCTTCTGAGAGAAAGACCTATCTCAATCACAAATTTCAGGATATTGGAGTATGACACTAATTACCAATCATATTACCCTACAGATTTCCCTTTGATTGATGAATAAGATAATTAGTTTATTTACTCATACAAAGAGGAAAGAGATAACAAAGTCATTATTTATGTGTTTAGTATTTGGAAATTCATTGTTTGTTTCCCTGCATTTATAAAATTAACAAATCACTGTTTGCAATCTATTAGGGTAGCGATATCCGAATTTACGTATTTGTTTTGCCTGGGAAAAAATCTATTGAATTGTGATGTATATTTTGTTAAATTATAAAATATATATAACGTTTTCTGCAATATACTATAATTTATTCGCGTTTTTAATTTATCTGCGCACAAAATGATTATATTTATATGATACGTTTAGTAGTAAACGATTCAAACTGGACACCTCAATTCTAAACAAACCTAACAGGCCAATGGCAATAATTACACGACTCATCTGCCTAAATACTATTGGCTGTTTGCCAAATACTGAGAATCTGCTTACCAAGATCAAAGAGTTGATGTTTGTTAATTCCCAATATTTCTTAAATTTAGTTTTGATCCTGTTTCAGGACTAAAACACTACCATGCTGATAAGACTGTTACAGGGAACTTTAATACCAAGAACCTTAAAACTAGTCACCCTTCATAACAAGTGGCATTTACAAATCCCCTTGGGTTCATTTTACCCGTTATCACGTGTTAATGCAAACCTCAATACGAAATTAACATTGATAACCAGTCTTAATAATCTCCATGAGAGTCTTGTTATTCAAGTTCCACTGTATCCACTTAAAGTATACATATCGTGCAACTTAACTTAAAAATAATGTGTTTATGGTATTTTACTAATTCCTAAAAACTTGCGCAATGATTTTACTTTAAACGTTTACCCATGAAGCCCTACGAGACGTTACCATTTCGCTTAAAATGTCTCTGCTATTATTGAATTGAGGTAATTTAAATCAAAAATTTCTTCGAACAGTAAATAACTTATTATATACCATCAATATTACTGTTACAATTCGTTTCTATCAACTAGGATTGGGTCGCCAATTAGGTTCATACTTTTAAAACCCAAATATCAGTGAAGGGTGAGTGTAGAATGTAATGAGATGCCTTGTGTAGCTATATTACTCACTAAGATCAGCTGTTTCGTTAGCCAGTACCGTTTATTAAAAACTTAATTGTCTAGGACAACAATGCTCATTTTATAACAACCAAAAAGCTACACACTTACCACTTTCGTGAACTTCCAGCAATATCAATAACTAATATATTCATGTTATAAATGTGTTCAAAACATAAGCCAGCCAATCCAACCATAACCTAGCATCATGCATCCTTCAGAACATCTGTGGGACTGACGACATATGAATGAAAGTACTGTACCTATTAAAACTGTCAAATTTATGACGGCCTTTCACTCAGCAGAGCTCGGCCACCTGTCACGTACTCATACGTCACCATGTGTCTGTTTTGTGGCCAGAAGCCAACAGCTGTTCGCTATTTTCAGACATCATTGTGACGTGGTTTTCAGCGTCTCTTTTCTTTGCGAGACAATAACTGTCTTACGTTGTGGAATTAAAATTTAACGCTTCAAATGTGTTTAACGTTCTTGTTATTTAGATGAACCATGTTATTAGTTAAATTTTACTTAACTTTAGATAGTGGTTATCCGCTCTTGCATGGTCCATAAAAATTAAACGGGGCCAGAAGTGATACTTTAATGCTTTGATTGCAATGTATTAGTTGATTGCAATGTACATTAGTTGATTGCAATGTATTAGTTGATTGCAATGTATTAGTATTAGTTTACGAGATTCATAAGAAAGAATCATTGCATTCGTGGGTAAATAATTTTATGCGAACTTTGCAAATTCAACTGAGTACATGTACTTATCTTTGCGTTTAAATTTTGAGACTTAAAGTAATGACCCCTCTCTAGTTACATACAGACAACGTTTAAATAGGTGGGTTTATTTTAGGTCAGTCGGTGGCTCAGTTGGTAGCGTCACAGACTTCGGGCCCAAGGCAGTGATGTCGTGGGTTCGGGTCCTGGTCACTGCCACAAACATTTTATCAGTACAGTTAACCTTTCTACTGTACCGGCTCACCCCTTGCTTTGCTGGATACGTTCCACGTTAGTCTATGTGGACGGGCAAATGCAAGGTTAAAAGAGGCCGCCTACCTGTTAAATATATATATATATATATATATATATATATATATATATGTATGTATTATGTATGTATATATTATGTATGTTCTATTTTAAATTGCGTGCAAATAAAGTTCAACTAGCATTCGTATATTTGGCAATTATGAATAGTTTATATTAAACTGCCAATAATTTAGTATCATAAAAAATAAAGCTACGACATCAATACTTTTCAATATCACAGAAAAAACTAAACCAAACAATGGAAGTCACATAAAAATCACTGTTTAATATAATTACTTATAAACAATGTTAAACTGTCAATGTCATGTTGTATATTGTATAAACAATGTTAAACTGTCAATGTCATGTTGTATATTGTATAAACAATGTTAAACTGTCAATTTCATGTTGTATATTGTATAAACAATGTTAAACTGTCAATACGGCACACTATTTTTCAGACCGTTACATTATGCATGCCGTCTCAAGACTGGCTTGTCAACGTGATAAATGATGACCGTCAATCAAGTTGACAGTCTGTTGTTGACACTCAGAATGTTTGTGACTTTAACTATCAAAACACGGCGTTCCTCAGGGACCTCTAACTGTCAGATAGCGTTTAGCTTGCCGGTGCAGGTTGCAATCGTGGATGTAAAAATACTTCTAATATGTTCATAGTTGTTAGTTATAATTTTGACCTCTGTGGTGCCAGAAAAAATATTTTAAACGTATTTGATATTAAATTTAGATCTAGGAACATACTTTGTTAACCAGTGTTGGAAATTCGTCACTGGGTAATCAATTAGTATAGTATTAGTCTTATGATAATTGTTGGTTCGATCAACAATAAACTGAAATAGTGGCCAACTCAACCATTGTATTAATCATTTTTGAGTGTTTGAATTCAACCCAGCCAAATGAACGATTATGAATTAAGAATACGATCTTAGTATTTCTTAGTAAAATATATAATATATATATCTTAGTAAAATTCTGCCTACTAAGACATTCTGAACATAATTATTAACTGAATATAGTTTTATTAACAGCTTATACGTACTTTAACTTTATAAAACACTTGTAGATTTTTGGAATCCGCCTATGTCAACTCCATCGTAATAAATGTAATTTTAAAAATTGTAAAACTTAAGTGGAGTAATCTGCATAAATCGTCATCAACATGATCATCATAATCGGTAAAGCTCAAAAAGCTGTTTCAAAACTGATAAAGTTTGCATGTAAACATCATCAGCGCTACCTATATAACTCAGCGGTAACTTTTACACTCAAAGTCAGTTTATCTAAGCCAAACCACAAGTCTCAGTAACAGAATCGTTCCGTGTTATCTCTAGCTTAACAACCAGTTAAGGAGAATTACTGAACACTTAGAGTCAACTTTCAGGTTTATAGTCTTGCCTCATAATGGAATATTCTTATCTCTTCAAGGTTCCCTCAATTTTATGTGGATTACGTAATTTATGCTGAGATTGAAAACACGTGCAAATCAAAGGTTTAATTTTAGGTATGAGTCAGGTGATGAGTTAACCAAATTCTTGCATTCAAAAGATTCCAATTCTGCAAAAAAATAATGCTACGTTACCGCTTCTTAGTAAATTTTACTTCGCTTAATCGGCTGCTCTTTAGTTTCAATCATTGGGGCCAGCTGTTTTTAATCATTTGGCTTTTTGGAAATATATAACTAAATTACCAGACGAACATCGCCTTTGGGAAGTATGTTGCTAAATGACCTAACGGTCTTAATCGCTTTTAAGAAATATACCTAATAATTTAGTAAAATTCAAAGCAAATCATCACATTTACTTACTACTCTACTTAACTTTTTTCCCCTCTAGAATACGTACCCAGTAGTGGTGAACCCAGAAAGATACCCCACTTTAGACACGTTTTTCCCATGTTATTCTTATGGGGATTATTTTTGGCCACCAAATCTAAAATCCTGATCTTTGCCCAAATATCCCTATAAAATTGTCAAACCTTATTTTTTACTTATTCTCTATATATATATATTCGGTATTAAGCTAAAAAAGCTAATTATTTTATTTATTGACCCATGCATGTGTATATGTATAGTAGTGTAAAAACGCTATTCACTGGATGTGCAGCAGGACGAGCAACCCCCAATTGTACCATAGCACCTCACCATGTGTACACGATATTTTACTTGAATGTTTTGGTTTTAATATATATATTTGATGGAGCAGGAGCAACACCGTGTTGAATTTCAATAATCAGATTGTCGCCGCCGTTTTTTTTTTTTTTTTTGAGGTGCGGCATTTTTGTGCCAACTCCCCCCCCTCCCTCCCCCCCTCACCACTCCACCCTGCCCCATGCACATCTACCATTCCCCTTTCCAGTTGATATATTATATTTCTATTTCAAAAGCATGTATGTGCGAACTCGGCTCATGGCGTGGGCATGCTCCCTTGGACATCCTTAGTGGAAATCCATGAGTTCTGGCTACTTGGGAACCCAAGCCATTTGACATACAATAAATTACCCTTTCACCTAATTACCTTTTCTACTAAATACATGTCTTTATACTTGGTCTTTAACAACTCCTCTGTATAGAATCCTCCCCTGATTATATTACCATTTTCATCTTTCAAGATATAAGTCACAGGCTTTGTATTATTTACTTCTGCTATTGTAAATAACTCCCCTGTCCAATTTGGAGTATAACCTTAACTAAAAACATGTTTATACTTGGAAATCCTTACGCTATCACCTACCTTATATCTTGGCTTTTTAACTTGCACTACTTTAGAAGTCCTTTCATGCAACCTCTCATGCACATATTTACTATTCTTAATATTTACTTGATTAGGCTTCATTCCTATAGATCTATGCACTTTATTATTATATTTTCGAATTAACTTTGGAAGTAAATCCAACCATTTATAACTCCCCTGAGCACTAAATTCCCTGTATAACCAATTCTTTAAAGTTCTCTGAAACCTCTCCACAATTGCAGCCTTAGTTGTAGAAAAAGTGTGATAGTGATTAATATTTAATTGTTTCATTAGTTTGCTAAAATATTGATTAAAAAATTCTTTTCCATTGTCAGATTGAATATTTTTAACCCCCTTTGGTAGAATGGTTTTAATGGCTTCTGTAACCACTGACCCTGTCTTATTCTTTAGTGGAGCAGCATAAGCTTTTTTAGAAAATGTATCTATTAAAGTTAAAATATATTTATTGCCAGAATTCTCTCTAGCATAGTTTTGCATATCAATTAAATCTATTTGTATGGTTTCGTTTATACCCAATACTTTAAAAGACCTTCTAATGAAATTCTTTCTTGCAGGCTTATGAAGTTCGTATGCAATTTCATTCATTTTTTATAACATCATCCTTTCCTGTAACTCTAAATACATCACCATTAGCCCCAATTAATAGATTATCTTCCATTCTTTTAAATACATAGTTTTCTGGTATATATGGTCTATTATCTATATACTTAAATCCACTCAAAGATGTGGGGTCAGCAACTAATAAATCAGGATTATATTCCATCAAATTAAAATTTTTTTCTCCATATACAAATTTTGATCCATCATAATGCATGGCTTGGGACATTAGACAAATATCATCCGAATGTTCCCCTTCTGGTAGATTTCTTATGAATTGATTTTTGGCATCCCAACAATGTAGTTTTTTATTATAAGTTATAGTCTGTTCTTTTGTAACACAGTCAGTGTCATCAATAGCAGGTTTAACACGTACTAACCTTTTATTATTAAAATTCCAATAGCCTACTTCCATTTTTGGAACTTGTGAAACATTCACAGCATCTTTACTATCTGTACCATCTATCAAATTGCTAAGTTTCTGTTTCTTAGCATTCCAAACACCATTATCTGATTCTAAAAATTCATAATTATTATCATCTTGTACAAATTTACCATCTTCTTTTCGTATTAAAGTCTGTTGTAAAGTGGGCACATCATCTAAACTTTCACCCTTTTCTACATTAGTAATTTTCCGTTTCTTAGCATTCCAAACACCATTCTCTGATTCTAAAAATTCATAATTTTTATTGTCTTGTACAAATGTACCACCATCTGTTCGTATTAAAGTCTGTTGTAAAGTGGACACATCATCTAAACTTACACCCTTTTCCACATTAGTAATTTTCTGTCTTTTAGCATTCCACTTTTTATTCTTAGATTCTAAAAACTCATATTTAGTTTTACCTTGTAAAAAGACATCACCTTTTCTAGTTAATGTCTGTCCCAAAGTTGATACATCATCTACAAACTCCCCATCTTTAACATTACCAATTTTACGGTTTAAACAATTCCAAATATCATCTTGTAAATTTAAAGTAGGTTCACTACTGGCCCTGGGTTCTGCAGGCTTATTATATGGATTATATAAACGATAAAATTTATCTATAAACATATTTTTATTTAATAAATAATTCCACTTTCTCTCAATTCCTCAATAATGGAATCTATTTCATTATCCACTCCTGAGTTACCAGCTTGGCGACTTAGCCAAAGAAGTCTTAACCTATCTACAAGCTCATTAGGATCATCCCAATAAATATAGTCTATTTTATTACCAGTCACTTGTCTCAAACCTTCACCAACAGATTTAAATAGAGGTTTAATTATATTAAGATATTTAGTATGTCTATTACTTGAAATTGGTGCACCATCTTTGTAACTCTTTAAATGTCCATTTGTAGCTTCTAAAATCTCTTTATAATTTTGCAAATCAGCCTGAGTATAGTTCTCAGGTTCTTTTAATGTTAACAATTCCCATAAACCTTTTGTTCCCTTGTAGGTTTTATTTGCAACTGTAACATCATCATTGGCAATATCAACTTCCTTATTTCCAATAAAAAATTTATTTGCTTCTCGTCTAATACCATATGTAGTGTCTGTCATACTACTTTTACTGAGGTAATTTCCTAAATAGTCTGATGCTAAAAGACCAAAATCTAATTTCTGTGGAGTGGATGGTTGTAATGGTTGTAATCTTGGTATCATTGATATTCTAGATGGAGTCATTGGGAGTATCTCCATTCGAGGCCTCTCTGATGTGATTTTCTTTAATTCTTGTAATGGCTCTAGTAAAGGTTGGAATGTTTGGAACCTCTCTTCAGCCTCTAGAAACTTGCCACGTTTTAAAGCTCTATATTTCTCTCTTATTTGATTTGCAGAGTCAACCAATTCTTGTTGAATATTTTTCATCTTTTATTTACATTTTATTTATCTCATTTGACAAAGGATTGTACTCAAATACTTTATCATGTATTATCAAACAATATGCAGATGTATTTGCTGGTACATTTTCTGCAGTTTCAATCTCTAATTTAATATCAACAATTCCTTCCTTCACTGTTTCGTTCTGTCTAGAACAATCTATTACGATTAGTGGATATTTCTTCATAAACTCGGCCCTACTAATCATAGGATCTGGGATAGTATTATAGTAAGTCTCTCTAAACCTCATAAACATCTCATAAGCTTTAGAGACATCTCCATTTTCAAAGTCGAGATTTAAATCACTATAAGGATAATATTCAGAGTTTAGAAATACTTTGAGGTTTTTTAATTTACAGTGATCAAATTCATCAGTTCTTTTTCGTGCACTATTATCCCTAGCTGTTTGGAAACCAAATATAATATACCTAGGCTTCTCCAAACTTGAAGACGTCTTTACTGACCATGTATGTCTTGTGGTATTAGGATATGATGGAAGTTCATGCAGCTCTAAACTTCTAAATGCAATTTGCAAATTTTTATTTTGCAGTAACATCTTTTGTAATTGTAACTTCTCCCCATCTGATGGTATCACATGTGGCATAACCCATTGAATTGAGTTAAGTGTAATTTTAGGAATCAAATCAGCAGTGCCACTGGCTGGAGCACTAGCGGTTGTTAATATACAATTCAAATCATTTTTTGATCTTTTCAACACCAATTCTTGTTTGACATTTACTAATACCTTATTAAAATCCTCGAATACACCCATTAACAACTCTAATGGTAAACATGTACTAAACTTGCCACCTTTATGGAACTCTTTTAAATTCGTGTCAGAATCAAATGCTACATTTGACAATTTAGTAGTTTTATTGTAAGAGCTCAATATTTTCAGAAGACTAGAAATTCCTGGGTTTCTTACAATGTCTATTTCTTTACCTGCGACTTCGTATCTAATTTCATCAAATAAGAACGCAAATGCATTATTTATAAAATGACCTTTATCATGATTTTCAATTTCTCCCTTAATATACAGATAACTCCTACATGGGAGAGTTAGCAAATCTTGATTATTAATACATATTCGAATTTCATCAGAATTATTTATTGCTAAAGTGTTGTGGGGAACATAGGAGTGATTTGTAATTTTAACCACACTATCGTCGAATTGGGATTTCCCTGTAACGTCTAGAAAATCTTCCATTTTTATTAATAGAAAATTTTAACTTTAGTCCTATTGACTTTAGGAACCTAGCATTTTGTACACTTATAGATAAATTCTTATAAATTCTCATATCTTTTTTATATGACAAGTAATTGTAGTTTCTTCTCCGTTAAAGTCAATTGCCTTGTCGTGCTGATCGGCAAATGTTATACTGACAACATCTAAACTTCTCTTATTTACAGGAAAATATATAATATTTCTTGGAACTTCAATAATTTTGTAGCCAGGAGGAGCTTCTGGATAAAAGCTATGTATGGTGTGTGATTTGTTGCCATTTAAATAGGACCCGTTTGCAATATTACATTTTACTCTAATCACATTTACATTATTAATGTTTATTTTATTTGTAGATTCAAACTGAACACCAGGAGTAGAAACACCTTTAAATCCTAATAAAATAGACCCTAAACATGGTTTTGTAAAATCAAACACGTGGCTAGAAAGTAATGTAGCTTTCATAGTTTTATTATTAGCTGTAAGGAAAAAGTCTGGGACTTGCTTTTGAATTTCCTTTGCAAGCTCAACCACCTCATATGTTCCTTCAGAAATTTCTATTGTAACTGGAGCATTGTGGTCATAATAGAAAACATCATCACCCTCACTAATGGTTAATTTTTTTCCTTTAAGTTGATTTAATTTTGGAATAAGCCCTTTGAATAAAAGTTTGGATTTAGTATTAATTAATGCTTCTCCATTTTTATCTATTATAACTTTAAGTTTTCCATTTAATAACCGGTTTAAATCATCAACTGAGATCTCTCCTTTTGGTAATGTCATTTTCTCTACTTTGTAATATGTTAAAGTATTTAGTGGTTTTTTAACATTAAATATAGAATTATAACTTTGAAAATTTACCAATCCAATTACATAATCATCATTTAATTCAATGGGAGGAAAGAACACTGACTTTAGCTCTGGCTCTGTACCCGAAAATGTTATAGTAAATGAATCCATTTTTATAAAGAAATATTTTTTATGAATGATAAACATAAAATTCCACAAATAGAACTATTTAAATCTTGTATATGATCGGTTGTATAGTAGATTTTATATCCCTCAAAATATTTAATTACTTCTTTTGGAGGTTGGATTCCAAATGGGTCAAAATAAATTACAATATCTTTATTTTTACGATAAGCTGTCCAATGTGTGCCAGATGAACTGTCTAAATTAACTATTCCGCACTCTTTTACTCTTGGTGTTAGATTTTTTAGCTCGTTTTTTAGGTACACCCCTCTGAAGTGAGGCACGTCTTTTGCGGCCTCTAACAGCTGGTAGTTGTCCATCTTTTTTATTAAATTTTAATCCCATTCCCATCTTTGCTTTTGCCTTCATCAAATTTGTCACAGCATAAGCAGCAGCTCTTTCAGCAAGACTTGCATCATTCGCCGTTACTCTAGTCCAAGCTAAGTCTGCTAATCTCATGTCTGCTTTGTTCCGAGCAGCAGTATCGGGATTATTCATGTAGAATATGTCATGCTCTTTACAATAAGAGTCTAGTTTATTTTTTGGAGGTACATTTTTAGCTATATTCTCACGTATATTCGTTCCAGGTCCACAGTACCGATATGATGGTATGTGAAGTGGGAATGGAAGGTTATTTATAAGAGTATTCAATAACCCTTGACCCCTGAAAGGCTTTAGGAATAAACCTTTGCCCTTTTTACATGTTTTCTTATTATCATTTTTTACCATTTTTATTATATAAAAAATGTCTTTTATTCAACAAAAACACAAATTTAAAATAGTACATACTAAGGAAAATATACCAAAGAAGTTGGGTCTATTTCCTACCAATATTCGATGTGTTATTTGTGGTCCAAGTGGAAGTGGGAAGACGGTTGTAATTTATAACTTAATTGTAAGAAAGGAAGGACTAAAATTTACAAACTTATATTTAATATCTAAATCTTTAGAACAAGAAAAATATAAAAAAATAATTGAAATATTTAGTTTGTGTGATGAAGTGAAATTACACACGTTTACTGACTGTGAAATCACACCAAATGATGTCGAATCACAGTCAGTTGTTGTATTTGATGACATAAATAGTCCAAATATTACACAATTTTTCTCAATGGGTCGACATAAAAATATTAACTGTTTTTACTTGTGTCAATCTTACAGCAAAGTACACAAACATTTACGTGATAATGTAAATTTCCTAATATTATTCAAACAAGATGATTTAAATTTAAAACATGTATATCACAATCATGTTGGTAATGACTTTTCATTTGACCAATTTAAAAATCTCTGTCATCAATGTTGGGATAAAACTAAATACGGCTTTCTCGTAATAGACAAAGAAAGGTCAAAGAATAATGGCAAATATAGATTTATGTTTGACCAATTCTATCAAGAGGATGGTAAGGGTAAATAAATGAAAGATTTTTTTTAACATTTGCATTTATTATATATCTACACATTTTGAACATCGATTTTATAATGACCAAACGCAAGAGTATTGATGCCATCTTCTAGAATAAACCTCTTGTCATCGTCAAAGGATAGTACTTTTTTATTCATGGTTAAGGTTTGAAGATGATGATTTATAGATTTAATTCTTGTCACATTCTCATAGTAATCTTGCCCAGTTGCAAGGCAGTTCAAATAATGTTGATGTCTGAGGAGATGTTTAACAGTGGCACCATCAGCTCCTTTAGCTTTCTTCACCTCTAAAGCTTGCTTGTCTTCTTCATATAACCATTTTAGAGGAATGTAAGAATATAACTTTGGTCTTAAACCACAATATTCATACATAATATGACCACCTAATTCATCTTTAAACTTTCCAGTGACTTTTTTATTTTTATCAGAGTATAAGAAATGGTCTTTACTATATCCAGAGGTATCAAAATGTTGTAAGTCACATTCTATTTCCTTGTAAAAATCCTCTGTAACTATAGCATACATTAATGAATCTGTATCTGTCATTAGAAATCTTTTATTCTTAAATTTTGACATATAATTATAGTGGAAATCATACATTATTACTTTACTAATATCTAAAATGGTCATTCCTAAATATATAGGTTTATTAAACTTTACAACTAATTTATTTAAATGTATAGCATGTAAATTGTTATCAAACTTTTTGCTACAATCAAACCTTGGATTAGTGACATATTTTGTTAATAGTGACTCATCCTTGAGATATATATCACGAAACTTGCGTTGATTCATAATTGTTCGACCAAAGAGACTATTATTTAACAATTTGTAAAAGTCTTTTTCAAAATCAGTTTTAGCACTTTTTCGTTTCTCAATATTAAAATTAATATAGGGTGCAAGCCATTTAGATTGTCTAAATTTTAAAATTCTGTGGTATTTTGTTACAATCAAACCCAATTCCTCATATTTTTGTAATGCTTTATAATGTAAAATATATTTAGTTTTGTCATTTAAATTTGGCATTAATTTGCCATTCATTTTCTCTGGTGCTAATGGATAGTCATTATGTAAATCATGTAAGCTTTTATCATATTTTAAATCAACTTCTAAAATGTATCCAAACTCATCATTTTGATTATATTTGTAGTCTATCTCATTCGACCAACAAAATCCATCCATAGGTAGCGGCTCGCACATTGCTGTAGAGTATAGCGAGTTACAGTCTAAATATATTAAATATACACTCTCTTGATTGGGATCATAGTGTTCACCCATATATCTATTATTTGCTTTAGCGTAACGTGTAGAAATCATACTGACTCCTCCTCGAATCGCACTTTCTATGAACAAATGCATGTCAATATCTTTGAATAATTGTAATTTTATTCCTGTCATTCTAAGACAGGCCTCCCATGTAAGTCCAGGAAGTGAATACATATGTACAGGGTCAAGTTTGTAATCTTTTAAACACAGGTCTCTAAATGTCTCAAACACATTAGCCAGTAGCAATACATCTGTTTTAAGATATAAATCATGATATTCTTGTAAATTATTTATATTAAAATGGGTCCATACATTTTTAGCATGTTCATATTCATTGGGAGAGATATGTTCTTTAGTTATAGAACTGTAAAATGTTTCAATTGGGGGTAGAGACTCTGCGAACTTATCTGGTCCCGTCATATATTCATAGGGATATACACCTTTACGTTGTAGTAGTGGATTTTGTATGAATCTAAATGTGTTCAAATTTGAAGCCAATTTATATAATGGAAGGGACAGAAAGTTGTATGAATCTAAAAATACTAAATCATCTACAGAGAATGATATATATTTTTCCATATCTTTAGCTATACAATTTAATTTACGTTTATTAAACTTTCCCAAATGTTGCATTATTATGTGACCATCATAATTTTTCAAGTTATGGAAGAATACTGGTATTTTTGTTGTTGTTTTATAATTTAAATTACAATCATTGTGGGCAGCTCCACGGTATTGGCCAGAAGAATGGCAATGATCTCTCACCCTATCAAAATATAGGGGCTTTTCACAAATGTGACAGTGTGTTGAGTTTTGGAAAGATACCTCTTGCTCAGGAGTCATTTGAAGAGGAATATATATTGCCATTTGATTTTTAATATAATCATAAGTCTGAAATAATCTTTCAAAAAACACATCCATAACATTTGTGCCACTGTACAACTCTTCAGAAATAATTTTTGAATCTTTTACTACGACAAATGCAAATCCCGATGGAATATGTATATTAGAGTTTATAAAGCATTCAAAATCTGCATAAATTACATATGGGGCTTTAAGTTGATATTTATAATTTTTAAATTGTAATGTATCTTGTTTAGACATTTCCACTCGTTGAGCATCAAAGTTTTTACAATATTTTGTGTGACGTTCTAATAATTAGTGTAAAAATGTTGCAAACACAACTTGCAAAAATACTTCTTATTGTTATCTTTTGTAGACCGTAGCATTAACCTATCAAAATCACGAATTAAACAGTAATGTGATTTACGACCTTCTTGTAATAATAATAAATCTATATGAGTATTACTATTTAGTTTAGTTGTTCTTAATGGATGTATAAATTTATCATATTCAACCCCAAATACATTAACACTTATATTATTCTGTGTTTCAAATTTATCTATATCAGATATTTTTACTGGATATTTTATATTTGCCATATTTAACTGACTTTCATAGGGTACATAATTAGAAATCCTTTCAGCATGTTCATTAGAGTTCCTTGGATGTAAAGCTGCTAAAATCGACCAAAGAAAGCATTTATTATCATAATTCTTTATATTTAAAACAGCATGTTTTGATTGAATACTTTTTGGTGTGGGGATATATGACTTTGGAGTTAGGGGTTTATACTTGTAAACGTGCAACTGCCAATATTTAGTATGGTCATATATCCATCCACTGCCTTGGGCTTGATATTTGTGTATGGAAGCATCAATCTTTGTAAGTGCATTTTCAATTTGAGGCTTTAAATCCCTCTTCTCAATAGTTAAGGTAGTAAGACTTCGAAAATCTGCTATACATTCTTTTTCATTAACTAATTTTCCATTTTGATCCATTGAATATTTTATAAATTTGATTCTCCTAACTAACGTCCATTTTATCGGAAGAGGACAAGACTTCAGAGTATTTTCAAGGTCAGCTCTAATCGATTCACCCACAAATTTAATCATTGTGTATGGACATTTCATGCAAGAATTAACATGTCTTTTAAAATGTCCAACAACATTTTTCTTACAAAAATTACAAGTCTTGTGACTTTGTAATATATGCGATTTTAGAGTCATGTTATTTTCACAGATTAAATCACAAACTTTACATACATTCATTTGATGAATTGCCTTGTAGTGACGAATCATATTACTTTTGGTGGAGAGCGACACGGAGCAGTGTTGACAGGTGGGCCTCATTTTTATATATAACAAAAAAAATTGTGTCACTTCTATTTATAGACTTTTCGAAAATTTCAATATTTTGGAAATTTTAAAAATTTTCAGCTAGAAATTAAAAATTTGTAAAAATTACTTCAACAGATCCAAGACTAGCAAGGAGCAAGCCCAAGTGAGTGACGTTTTCACCACGTCACCACTAGAGGCAAGAAGCAGGAGCCCGGAGCACGCCCTCGCCATGAGCCGAGTTCGCACATACATGATTTTGAAATAAAAATATAATATATCAACTAGAAAGGGTAATGGAAGATGTGCATGGGGCAGAGGGGAAGGGTGAAGAGGGAGGGGGTGGGAGTTGGCCCAAAAATGCCGCACCTCAAATAAAACGGCAGCGACAACCTGATTATTGAAATTCAACACGGTGTTGCTCCTGCTCCATCAAATATATATTAAATCCAAAACAATCGTGTACACATATGGTGGGGTGCTATGGTACAATTGGGGGTTGCACCTGCTGCACATCCAGTGAATAGCGTTTTTACACTACTACACAATTGGGGGTTGCACCACATCCTCATCCAGTGAATAGCGTTTTTACACTACTATACTATGGGACAGTTGGAGGGGTGCACGTGCTCCTGGTTCATTGAATAGTGTTATTACATAGAAATATATATATATTTAAAACAAAACAGATACACAATAAACTGTACACATGATAGGGTACTATGGTACAACTTAGGGTTGCTCCTCCTGCTGCTCCAGTGAATAGCGTTTTTACACTACTATACATATACACATGCATGGGTCAATAAATGAAATAATTAGTTTTATTTTTATTTTTGCTTAATATCGAATATATTTATGAGGAATAACTAAGAAATAAGGTTTGACAATTATATAGGGATTTGCAGGCAAAGATCAGGATTTTTGGAATTGGTGGCCAAAAAATGATCCCCATGTTATTCTTATGGGAAAAAACGCCTAAAGTGAGGTAAAACCCGTATATTGCCACTACTGTACCCTTATTA